>NC_043008.1:6599806-6614806 GCF_006345805.1 Octopus sinensis | reverse complement strand
TTGTTGCCATATTTCTGTTGAGATCCTCTGTGTTTCTTTCAATTAATTTTAAATATAACAAAGAAGTTTGTAAAATAACTTCATTATCATTAAGCTAGTTTTAGGAACATAAATTGTGACTAAGGTTTGGTGAAAGATTTTGATCCAAAACTTTTGAAAACAAGACATTTGTACTACAGAACCAATTTCAGACAGGTGTGTGTGTGTGTGTGTGTGAGAGAGAGAGAGAGAGAGAATGGAAGAGAGGGCAAAAGAGGAGTGGGACAGAGGAAGAGAGGGAGGGAGAAAGAAAGAAAGAAAGAAAGAGAAAATGAAAGAAAGAAAGAGAGAGAGAGAGAAAGAAAGAAAGAAAGAGAGAAAGAAAGAAAGAGAAAGAAAAAAAAAGGAAGAAAGAAAGAGAGGAAGAAAGAAAGAGAGGAAGAAAGAAAGAAAGAGAGAGAGAGGGAGAGGGAGAAAGAAAGAAAGAAAGAAAGAAAGAAAGAAAGAAAGAAAGAAAGAACGAAAGAAAAGATGGAAGAGAGAGTAAAAATGAAAGGGCATAATATCCAGAGAAGAAAAAAATTTGGTTAGGAAGTAGAGTTCAAACTGTTGAATTACATGATATTCAAGAGAATATCTGTGTTTAGCCCCTTGTGGGTAGTAAAGAAATAGGTATTCAAGAGACTGAGTTAAAGGAATTACATTTCAAAACTTATTCTCATCTAACAAAAGTAATTATGGTAATTAATTGGTGATGATCGAAAGAGTTACATTATTGAACTTAGTGACAATGATGCCATGGATTTAGGGTACTGAATATTTACTAATGGTTTACAATCTTTGTAGTGTATCTTGTAATAAAATACTCACATTCGTCTGTTTTAGTACTCCTTAGTAACAAGAGGAGTTAACGAAGCCTCCTTTACAAGTGATTGACATTCTATTAAAATGACATTATGGCTGAAACATAAGCCAAAATATAAATTTACAAAACTACACCAGAGTTATCAAATTAACGATAAAGAAAAAAATGCTTGTTAAATCAATTGAAAAAAATCATAAATTAGAAATAGATTTGCAGTGTCTGGCTCCCATTATCATTTTCTGCTTCAATTTGCTGATGGTGACATCTTTATTACACTGTTCAAGAATTGTTTCTAGTTTTATGGTAGTTCTTTTAAAGGAACCGGTTATGACAAGAGCGTCTTTGAGTGAGATTCTATGAAAATCCAAGCAGGAGTGGCTGTTTGGTAAGTAGCTTGCTAACCAACCACATGGTTCCGGGTTCAGTCCCACTGCGTGGCATCTTGGGCACGTGTCTTCTGCTATAGCCCCGGGCCGACCAATGCCTTGTGAGTGGATTTGGTAGATGGAAACTGAAAGAAGCCTGTCGTATATATGTATATATATATAAGTGTGTGTGAATATGTTTGTGTGTCTGTGTTTGTTCCCCTAGCATTGCTTGACAACCGATGCTGGTGTGTTTACGTCCCCGTCACTTAGCGGTTCGGCAAAAGAGACCGATAGAATAAGTACTGGGCTTACAAAGAATAAGTCCCGGGGTCGATTTGCTCGACTAAAGGCGGTGCTCCAGCATGGTCGCAGTCAAATGACTGAAACAAGTAAAAAGAGTAAAAAGAGTAAAGAGTTCTGTGGAAGTCACAACCCAGACAATACAGTCATACTGTTGCAACTATGGAGGGCTTCAAATTAGTTTTGCATAGTTTGATAATGGTTTCAAATTTTGGCAGAAGGTCAGCAATTTCGTGGTTGGTGTAGATCAATTACATCGACCCTAGTGTTTAACTGGTACTTATTTTATCGACCCTGAAAAGGATGACTGGTAAAGTTGACCCCAGCAGCATTTGAACTCAGAACATAAATTCGGAAAAAGGCTGCTAAGCATTTTGTCCAGTGAAATGACAGTTCTGCCAGCTTACCACCTTCATATTGTTTAATATTTAGCTAGCAGAATTGTTAGCATGTTCCATCTCTGTGTTCTGAGTTCAAATTCTGCCGAGATAAGCTTTGCCTTTAATCCTTTTGGAGTCAATAAATTAAGTACCAGTGAAACACTGGGGTGCATGTACTCAACTTACTCCTTACTCTGAAATTGCAGGCCTTGAGCCAAATCACTTATACAAGAATCATTAAAAAAATGTTGTGTTCTAACTTTGGAAAATCTTGGAAAATCTTGGAATTTTATAAATGTATACTTTGTGAATATTTCTACCTTTGGTTGGTGTTAGAAAATAATCATTACAACAATATGGAAGAGAAAATAAAATTGTTTATATTTTGCCTTCATTTATGTGTTGTTTGTAGGAAACAGCTGTTATCAGCTGATTGTTAGAATATATATTGGATTGCTTATATTAAGGTGACACAGAGGCACATAACCTTATTTTCATACATATATATATATATACAGAGAGAGAGAGAGAGAGAGAATGAAAGAGAAATAAAATAATATATTAGGGGTAATTTTGGGGAAAGAAAATATGAGATCAAATAGAACAGCCTACAAGATTCTTCAATTTGAGAGAAAGAAAAAGAATTATAAAATAACGAATGCTGAGATGTGAAAGGACATGAAAAAAGGGATCTGAAAGGAATAATGACTAGAAAAATAAAAATATGCAGTGACACCCATTAATGAATCTAAAAAGAATATTGATATAAAGTGTGAAAAAATATTTGGATAAACTGAATATATATTTATCATTGACAACTCCTCCACTCTTGTTCATCTCTCAGCCCCATCTCCAAACCATTTCCCACTTTCTCCATACTCTGTTACAACCTCCATTCAAACCCTTCCCAATCTTCTATTCCCTTCTGTTCCCCTTCGTGTACCTTAAGGGCATACACTGATGTAGTTATTTTCCTTCCATCTTTATTTCTTTCCATATTCACTCCAATAACTTTCACCCAAAAACTCAGAATTCTCATAAAGCTGAATAAAAATAGAAAGAACAAAAGAAGGTAAATGACTAAATAATTAAAGAGAGACATAATCTCTTATCTGGTTTATCATCATCATCATCATCATCATCATCATAATAATAATAACTGTCATCATCATCACATGCATCAACACCACTATCATTGTTTTAGCAAGTTTAATCCTTTAGCATTTCAGCCAATATACATGGTAACCTTGCATATGAAATGCAAGGTTACCATGTATATTTCATTGATAGCAAGAAACCCCTTCCTGTCCCTTTTTTTCATATTTGAACTTCCTGAAGGTCAGCAATGGTCTTCCTCAATCACAAGTGGATGGCCATCATGTATGTATGTATGTATGTATGTATGTATGTATGCATGCATGCATGCATTCATGCATGCATGCATGCATGCGTGCGTGTGTGTGTGTGTGTGTGTGCGTGTGTGTGTGTGTGTGTGTGTGTGTGTATGTATGTATGTATGTATGTTTTATGTATGTATTTTCATGCATATTGTTGCATATCTAGACATGCTCATATATATTTAAATGATAAACTTCTGGAAAGTTTTACAGATTTTTACAGTTGCAGTGATGGATTGGATCTGTAGTCTTCGAATTCGCTTTCTTCTTTCTGGTTTTGAGAAGCCTTATTTCCCAAGATTGGTATTTAGGCAATGTGTTTCATATCCCAGCATCTCAATAATTACAGCTATAAACCTGACCTTGTAATCTGGATAGAGTAACTGCAGATTTCTCAATAGTTCAGCATAGATGTATGTATGCATGTATGTATGTATGCATAAGAGAGATCTGATCACTCCTTGTGCTGCCCACTGGGCTTGAAAAATTTCGCTTATGCCTGTCCTTATATTGCTATCTTGTACTTTGTTGCTCCTAAGAAACATTCTGATTATTCTCATAATGATGTTTATTTATGTTTAAGGAGGTTCCTTAATAAAAGTTTTAAATAAACACACACACAGGTTCAATTCCACTTCTTTATTTTACCAACAAACTATTAATCTTATGCAGAGGAAATGTGTGCTGTAAGAATAACAGTTGGCTGGTAAAATAAAGAAGTGGCATTGTGCTCGTGTGTGTGTTTATTTTAATCTTTATTCATATAATGACCCTCTCTAGACACAAGATTTGTTTCAATGCACAAATTCACATTAAGAATCTCACAAACCAAATATAAAAACTGTTTATTTGCTCCTTGATAATTTCATACAAATATCTTTTAATGTTTCTAACAACTTGCTTTTTAATAACCTAAGTTTAATTGCTTGTTATTTCTGGATTTATTGGCTTAAACAACTCGTACACTGGTTTCAACCAGCTGTTTATCATATATTTTCTGAAAAATTTTTTAATATCCTTGTGCTTTTAACATGTACTTCCATCCAGTTAAATATAGATTAAATTATCATGACTACAATATCATTTTAAAATTCTTGCTATTGTAGAACACATTTACATTTTTGCTACATTAAAAACATTTTTTTTTCAAGATTTTGCTGTTAATCAAGAGAATCCAGTACCAATTCCATAGTGTATGCAATTAGTTCAGTATTAAATCACAAAATCTTTATCTCTCCATATATTTGGTTATTTAGTAGTTAAAGCAAATAATTTTAACCAAGTAGCTTTACGGATTTTGTAAGAATTTCGTAAACTCTTAATTCTTATTTTGCTTATAGTTTCATAATTCAAACACGACAATAGGTTATACTTTAATACAAGAAACGAATGTTTTATTCAAATATTTAAAGGTGAAAATTGACTTAGTTTTGTGTCTTAGGCTTTTAATATGATAAAAATCAACATAAGTATGAAGTGTTTATTTAAGTGATATACGATAAACAGTGTTTATTGTCAAGTACATTAGATATAATAATGGTAGGTAAAAACGATACATATCGGACTTTCAGTTCACAGCTTAGAAATAATTCTTTGCCCTGGAGTCTTTCATGTTTGTCTTCCTCAATACAATATTTAATTCTATAACTTCAGTTCATTGTTTCTAGTGAATAAGTGTATAATTCTCCTGGGAATATTAATTCCGCTATTATGGTGTCCTTCAGGATTTATGAGATACAAAGCTTTACAGGAACATCATTTCCTATGTTATATGTCTATCCATTTGGAAGCATTTCATTTATTTCTGCTCCTACATACATTTCTCCATTCATTCCTATTCTTCATTAATAATAATAATAATAATAATAATAATATGTACCAAAAACATGACATCTTCAAACTACAACTATTCTGGTGACTCGCGGAACAATAGTTCTCAGTAATTTGATAATTGAATGCAAATATATGTATGTACTTCTTTGTTTCAAAGTATAACCAATTTAGTACTGTAGCTGCAGACATTTTGGAATAGTTTTCTTCATCAGAACAGCTCTGTTGAAAATTACTTTCCATTCTTCTTACCATCTTTGGAACAATTGTTCATACCACACAAATGCAACCAGTGAAATTAGTGGTTTTTCACTTTGTAGTCACTCCTGCAACTAATAAAATCTAGCTAGAACCTCTGTCTCCAAATTTAGACACAGCTCACTCACTGACATTTCTTTGTCGGTTTGGCCTTTCATATTACTTCTTGTGAAACAATTAATGAAAATGTTAATTAGTTAGTCAATCAAGTTTGCAATGCTTGCCTACATTGAAGTTACCCTTTACTCGTATTGAAAATTAAATTTTAAAATCCAACAAATAAGAATTAAATAAGAGAAGACACAGCAGCAAATTTAACAGTTAGTTAATGAAGCATTAACGAATGGCACGATAATGAAAAGTTTGAGAGCAAATACAAGTACACATGTTGACATAATGGTAAATGTTTCTTTTAAACTTAAAGAAATCACACACACGCACACACACACACTCACACATGCACACGCACGCACACACATTCAAGCACATTACACAATAACTACTACTACTACTAATTATTACAATGCTACTACTACTACTACTACTACTGCTACCACTACTACTACTTATGCTGCTGCTGCTGCTACTACTACTACTACTACTACTACTACTGCTGCTGCTGCTGCTGCTACTACTGCTACTATAATGACAATAACAAGAAGAAAGCATCATTCTATTAACTTCAATCATTGCTTCCTTGTTTCAATTATGTTAGAATTCTGAGAATTCTGGGAAAATTCTTTGCCATTTTCTCCCTCTCCCTCCCTCCCCTCCTCTCTCTACTCTCTACATTTTCTAATTCCTTTAACGTCTACTAAGTTAAGTTTATCAAGTTAGTGGATTGGTGGCGCTATCAAAGTCTGAAAGAACTAAAGAAATGTCTCTCTCTCGCAGAACAGTTTTTTATTCTCTTTAACAGATTTGGGATTTAGAGTTCATCTATGTGTGTGTATGTGTGTGTGTATGTACGAGCGTGCATGTATGCGTGTGTGTTAGTGTATGTGTATGTATACTAATATGTATGCTAGTATTCTGTTGTAGTCATTAGTAATGCTATTGTGAGTACAGTTGTTGTTTTGTGTTTGTTGTTATTTGTTCTGGTTAAGTTTACTCAAATGATTTTATTAGTGCTGTTGTTGTTGTTGTTGTTGTTGTTGTTGTTGCTGTTGTTGTTATTAGTGACAAAGTATTAACTCGTCTTATTATCTTTGAAGTTGTTTTTACTTTTAAATATAATAGTTTCATTATTGTTTGCGTTCTTGTACTATCAATACATCATCATCGTCATCATCATTATTATCATTACTATTATTATTATTATTATTATTATTATTATCATCATTATCATTATTATTATTATTATTATTATTATTATTATTATTATTATTATCATCATCATCATTATATTATTATTATTATTATGATTATTATTATTATCATCATTATTATTATTATCATTATTATCATTATTATCATCATCATCATCATCATCATTATTATTATTATTATTATTATTATTAAAGGTTGTTACAGGTGCTACTTAATGCTGTTGTATCTTGCACTGATATTGTTGTCGTTATTGTTGTTATTGTAGTTGGTTTTTGTTTTGACATCACAGCAAGTGTAATTGTGTTTCTTATTCTTGTTGTGATAGGCATTGCCGCTGCAGATACATCAGCACCTGTTCTTGTTGTTGTTGTTGTTTCTGCTACTGTCAGTGCAACTATTACATTATCTGCAGTAGTTTGCATTTGAATTTACAGTCGCTACTGCTACTGCTGTTGTTGCTGTTGCTGTTGCGATGATTATTGTTGTAGCTGATGCTACAGTTGTAAACGATATAGTTTTAATTGTTTTTGCTGTTGTTCTTAAAGTTGCTGCTATTGTGCAACAATAATAGCAGCGGTTGTTTGTTTATTGTAGCTGCTACAGTTGCCATAGTAACACTTGTTTGATGCAGCTCTTGTTGCTGTTGTTATTAAAGCTACAGCCACACACCAACCACCCTCCTCCTCCCATCACCTTGTATAAAACTTACTAGCTGCAGCAGCAGTGTGTAGGTGAACTGAATTCTGCAGCAGCAGATAGAAGGAATCACAATGGTCTCTCCTTAGTACCCCACCATTCGCTAATTTTTATACGAACCTGACAGCAATGACAACAATAACAACAGCTGAGCAGCACTGATAATGGTACAGTTGGTGATGACGATGATGATGATGCTGTCATTGTTATAACTTCATTTAGCATTATTCTTTCATCAATTTTTCTTACTGCTAATGTTTCTACAGTTGACGTCATCTTTGCTTCATTTAATTGCATTCTCTCTCTCTACAACTAACACATGTTTCAGTGGAGAGCTGCTTGCTTTGCTTATAGTTTCTGCTTTTGTTTTTCATTTGTTTCCGATCCCAATTGTTCTGCCCCCACACCCACCCCACCTGCGCTAGTTTGTGTTGTAGTTTATGTTCTGTTTACCCTTTTGTTTCTTTCGTTTCGTTTTGTAGTTGTTGTCGTTGTTGTTGTTTTTGTGGTGACATTTGTGTTTCCGAAGTATCTCATCTGACAATTGTCAATGAATAATGAACGTAAAAGCAAAACAAACACACAAACAAACAAATGATAGGCAAACCAATATATAATAAATATATAAATTAAATAAAGAAATAAATCAAATTTGAATTAATCTTTGCTAAAGAAATGTTACCCCCTCCACCTCCACCTCCCACTTTCTCTCTCTCTCTCTCTCTCTCTCTCTCTACCAAAGTAAAAAAAAATAAAAACAAGACAGTATTGGAATGAAAAGTTCCTGAATTGCAAGCTGATAATTACATTTGTACCACGTGGGCAGAGTGGGGGGGTGATGTATGTAGGAAGTGAGAATTTGAAGGCAAATCTATGCTTATACATGTGTACTTGCGTGCGTGTGTGTGTGCACGTGTGCGTGTGTGTGTGTGTGCACACGTGCATGTGTGTATGTGTGTGTGTCTGTGTGTGTGTTCGTGTTTTGTCTTCAGGAATGCCTGTCTATGTATGCATCTCTCTCTCTACAATTATACAGACATACATATGTATGTGGATTGCATTTTATATAAATATACACACACACACACACACACACACATATATATATATATACACACACACACATACACACACACACATATATATATATACACACACATATATATATACAAACACACACACATGCGCACACACATATATACATATATATATATATACATATATATATATTATCCATTATATACATATATACACATGCATGTGTGTGTGTATACTATTTAATCAGCAGAGGCTACAAACAGATTGAAGGGTGAGAGTTTCATACATTAGCAGTAATCAAACACACACACATATGATGTGGTCACAAAGATTGCTTCTTAACTACATGTTTTCTCGTCTAGACTCACTGCATGGCACCTTAGGCAAGTTTTCCACTATAGCCCAAGAACAATCAGTTTACAAAATGGATTTCATAGAAATCAACTGAAACGAGTGTCCTTCATATGCATACATGCACATATTTGTTTGTTTATGTGTGTGTGTGTGTGTGTGTGTGGTCTTTGTTTCTACTCTTCCATGAAACATCTGTAGCCATGGGGAAATATATCCCAGTGGCTGGTCATCCAGTTGGCAGAAATCTGTCTCAAATTCCATTTCATCCATTTCAGTTTGTCAAGGGGATGTTGAAAACCATCGTGATGACAGTGATGCATCATATATACAGGGGTTGGACAAAATAATGGAAACACATAAAAATTTCAAGCAAATTTATTTTGATATGGGGTAGGACTCACTTTGGCAGTAAATACAGCTTGAATTCTATGAAGTATGGATTCATACAAAGTTTGAATTGTTTCCAAAGGAATTTTTGTCCATTCTTCAATTAAAACAGTCTCCAGTTCTTGTAGTGATGATGGTGGAGAATATCGCCTCCTTACTTGTTTTTCTAAAATGCACCATAAATGTTCAATAATATTGAAATCTGGGGACTGTGGTGGCCAGATAAGATGGTCAACTTCACTAGAATGATCCTTGTGCCATTCAGTAACAACTTTATCTGTGTGAATTGGTGCATTATCATTCTGAAAGATTGCATTTCCCTCTGGAAACAGTTCTGCAACCATAGGATGAATTTGATCAAATAAAATGCTTAAATAGTCTTGACTACTAATTCTGCCATAAAGGCAAACCATTGGGCTGGTGGATTTCCAAAATATAGGGCCCCAGATCATCACAGATCCTCCTCTATGTTTAACAGTTGGAAGAAGGCAGTCTGGGTCAAATGCTTCTTTTGGCTGTCTCTACATGTATACTCAGCGAGTGGTCGGAAATAGGGTAAAAGGATGATGCGTTCGAGAAAATAACATTCTTCTACTGCTCTAGGGACTAATTCTGTAAGATTTTACTCCACTCTAAATGTTTTGCAACGTTTGCTTTTGAAAGTAGTGGTTTTCTGATTGCAGCCCTCATGTGAAATCCGGCTTTGTGCAGCTCCCAGTGAACAGTTTTTGTGGAAACTTTGTAAATTTTGGGGGAGATGGCCAGTCGATTAGATCAGCCCCAGTATGCAACTGCTACTTAATTTATCGGCCCCAAAAGGCTGAACGGCAAAGTCAACCTCGGTGGAATTTGAACTCAGAACATAATGGCCGATGAGATACTGCTAAGCATTTCGCCCAGCATGCTAACTTTTCTGCCAGCTCGCCACTTCCAATGGGTTACTAATGTTATGTGTATTTTATTATAAGTGAAATAAGGAAATAAATATTTAAGGCTGATTAGAGAAGGGATTATGACATTTGAAAATTAATGGAATCTGTTGGAATAATAAAATGTTGGAATAATACAATAAAATTTTGATGAAAATAAACAATACAAACATTAAAACAAGGAAGGAAAATGTTTAAACGATGAATTGCTGTTCTAAGGTAACAATTGCAACATTTGCAGGCAAGAAATATTTCCAAACAAGAATTGTTTTAGAATTCTAATTCTTTTATTTTTAATTCATTGCAGTGATTTGCTTGTGGCCATGCTGGGGCACCACATGGAAGGGTTTTAGTTGAATCAATCGATCCCAGGTCTTTTATTTTTTTGTTAAAGCCTGGTACTTATTTTGTTGGTCTCTTTTGATGAACAGCTAAGTCACAGGGAGGTAAACACACCAGTACCAGCTGTCCCAGCAGTGGAGTTTGGACAAAGACAAGGACACATACATATAGATACACACACACACACACACATATATACACACACATATATATATACTGAGTGGTTGGTGTTAGGAAGGGCTTCCAACTGTAAAATCCTGCCAAAATAGTCACAGAAGTCTGGTGCAGGCTTCAGTCTGGCTGTCTCTTGTGGTACCACCCATGCTAGCATGGAACACGGACGTTAAATGATGATGATGATATACACAACAGCTTCATTCAGATACCAAATCCACTCACAACGCCTTGGTCAACCCAAAGCTATAGTGGAAGACACTTGCACAAGATGCCCTACTGTGGGACTGAACCCAGAGGTTCATTGTAGGAAGCAAGCTTCTTACCACACAGCTATGCCTGTGCCTATATAAGAAAACAAAGAAATAGGTGGAGAGAGCAAACAATAATAATAATAATCTAATAATAATAATCTAATAATAATAATAAATCTAATAATAGAGAGGGTAAAACAGGGGGTACCTGAGTTTCACAAAGAATGAATTTGTTTCAGGTTAAAATGAGAGAGTAAGTGTAGCTTAGAGTAAATATTGCCCAGGGTCTCCCTCGAGTTTCCACCCTCCACCCCACCACCTAGCCCTCCCAAACCTAACCAAAGTACCGCTCCTATAAAGGTATCCCCTTGAGCAGACTTACCCCAGCCCTCCCTTGACTATGCTACTGAAATGAATGGATGTTTATGTAAGGAAAACAAAACAAAAAGGCTAATGTTAGAAAAATATATAATTTAATCGTGAGGGGGTGTTTAAGGGGTTAGCTTAGCTTTGATACATGACTTAGCTACATTCATATGATATACAATATAGAGATATGTAAATAAATACAGAGGAAAGAAGGGGAGGAAGAGAACAAGTAAGAAACAAGTTCACGATATAGAAATTAAATAGACAGGGATTAAGGGTGGGAGGACGAGGGGTGAAGCAATTGTTGGGTAGAATTTTGCTGGTTGCATTGAAAACAAAACCGAAAATGAACACCGATACAAACAAATGGTCTAAATTAATGGATGGAAGAAATACAATTTAAAGAGTTTGAGAAGGCATGAAAAAGTGCCAAAATATGAAAAAAAAAACACCAAAATCCTTAGAAAATTCAAGCAATTCTATTATGGCAGCAATAATTTTAAAACTTAAAAGATCTCCAGTAAAGGTCACATGTGTAATCTACATGAGGATCGATGAAAAGACAGCTAAAGTTATAATATAATAATAATAATAATAATAATAATAATAATAATAATAATAATATAAAAATTGTGTAAGGATCAAATACGATGATTGAAAGGAATCAATAGATTGAAGATAAAATGAGAACACGTCTAACAAGTTCCAAATAATAATGATGGCAACAGCAACAATTTGTGGCAGAGAGAAAAGGCTGTATGCATCAGCCATTCTGTGGAAGAGGCCAGGGAACTAAAAACTTTGAAGAATGTCTGCAACAGTTCAATAATTCAAGTTTCCAGTTGAATGGAGATTTGTCTTTTCACTGCAACATAATGGACATCGCATAAAATGTGATTAGATCCATGTCTGGATAGACTTACTCTTTCTGAAATAAACTCGTGGATTCTGAAAGCATTGTGCCTTGCAGGGTTCTCTTTGGTTTCCTGTAAGAGTACCATTTGTATGAATGAATGTATGTATGTATGTATGGATGTATGTATGTATGTATGTATGCATGCATGCATGCATGTATGTATGTATGTATGTATGCAAATATGTATGTATGTATGTATTCATGTATGTATGCATGTATGTATGTATATATGCATGTATGTATGTATGTATGTATGCATGTATGCATGTATGTATGAATGTATGTATGTATGTATGTATGTATGTATGTATATATGCATGTCTATATGTATGTTCTGGCTACGACTTTAAAATACATCTTGTTGCAGAGCTCTGGTTTTCAGGAGTTTCAGGGTTCTGAGGAATGTGCAACCTACTCTTAGCCACAATTTGATCAGTTCTACACTGATCCAGAGTAGTAAGATCCGTCAGAGACCCAGATATGGATTAACTGGATTAACTAGCATGCATGATGATAATCCGAGTGTGGGGATGCAGAAATACTCTTGGTTGTTGATATGGAGCTCAGCAAAACTAGGGGAGGGACACCCAGATATAAAACCTTCAGTCTTATGTGATTACTGGTCACCTCACTTCAGTCGGTCACTAAATACTAATCACAGAGACTGAAAGAGTGGTACTCTTGTTGTACCAGAATTTATCACTATATTCCAATGATGTAACAAAGTCTCTTAAGGGTGATCTCGTTTGCCATTCCATCTATTGAATGTCTTATGATGATAGAAGAGTGGTGACCTGTGCAGACCTAATCAACTGGAAGCACATGGTAGGTTATAAGCTTCGTTTGTTACCTTTGCTTCAAAATATGTTGATCCACAATGGGACTGAATGGTTGTGTGAGAGGTTATGGATGGTAAGTCAGAAATGCCATTGAGAATGAAGAAGAACAAGGAGAAGATATTCATCTGTGAAGATGGATCAATCACCATGGTTGCATGCAAATATAGATGTGAATAAATCTGTGTGTAAATGTATATATAGATATATGTGTATGGAAATATACGTGTATATCTATCAATATATATATAGATAGATTTAAATAGAGAGACAGACAAACAGACAGACTGGCAGATAGATAGACAGACGGACTGGCAAATAGACAGACAGATGGACAGACATAAAGACTGGGAGATTGACAGCTAGATGGATAGACAGACAGACAGACAGACTGGCAGATAGATAGACATACAGACTGGCAGATAGACAGACATACAGACTGGCAGATAGACAGATAGATGGATAGACAGATAGACTGGCAGATAGACAGACATACAGACTGGCAGATAGACAGACATACAGACTGGCAGATAGATAGACAGACAGACAGATAGATAGATAGATAGATAGACAGACATACAGACTGGCAGATAGACAGACAGACAGACTGGCAGATAGATAGACAGACAGACAGATAGATAGATAGATAGATAGACAGACAGATAGACTGGCAGATAGACAGACAGACAGACATACAGACAGATAGATAGACAGACAGACAGACCGGCTGATAGACAGACAGACAGACTGGCTGATAGACAGACAGACTGGCTGATAGATAGACTGACAGACACACACACACACATACACGCACACTCACAAACTTTATATATTTCCTTGGCATGTTCAGCATCATTTTTACATACGCTTTTTCTTGCCTGCATAATTTGGAGAGATTCTTTCCGTCGAAGCATCTTGCCATCTGTTGCATTCCTTTGTAATATATTCAGTGAGGTTCAGCGTCCTATTAAGACGACACCGTATAAATCATTTTCACCTGTAAAACAGCCATAAAAATGTCACCACATTAAGCAAGATATTTGAATAGTTGTAGATTATGTCTGACAGAAAGGAAACATTGATAATGGTTTGACTTTATTGAACTAATGTAAAACCAGAGGAAATCCTTGTCAGAGTTCAAGTTACTGTAAAAAGGAAAAATAAAGACCACTCTCATTGATGAATGACCATGGCATTGAACCTAGAAAGTTACCCTCCGAGGCACAAGTCTGAGCAAGGTTGTTTATGGAAGACCAACAGTTGCCCATGCATACCGGCCTCCCTTCTCTATGCCATTATATGTACATAGGGTAAAGAGTAACGACCCCCTTCGGTCAGGAATGACCATGGGATTGCACCTAGAAAGTTACCCTCTGAGGCAGAAGTCTGGCAAGGTTGTTTATGGAAGACCAACAGTCGCCCATGCATATCAGCCTCCCCCTCTCCATGCCACTGGGAAAGGCAATGGCTGACACAGCTTGACACTAGTGACATTCATTTCAACAGCTGAGTGGACTGGAGCAACATGAAATAAAGTGTCTTGCTCAAGAACACAGCACACCGTCTGGTCCAGGATTTGAACTCACTACCTCAAGAATGTGAGCCCAACACTCTAGCCACTGAGCCATGTACCTTCACTAAGACACATAAAATTGGTAAAGATCCCCTTCAATCATGAATGACTGTGGGATTGTGCCTAGAAAGTTCCCCCCTGAAGCACAAGTCTGGGCAAGGTTGTTCATTGAAAACCAACAGTCTTGATGATATTTTCATATTAAAGTAATTGTGGATAATTCTTCTAGTCCATTGTTTTGCTCTGTGTATTCTCTATATTCTAGTCTTAAATAGATCGTAGTTCTGTAGGTAAATCAAGAGAATAAAGAACAGTTATTACTTTAAAAACAGTGTGACATATCTTACTAAACATGTCATATCTTATCTCAGCATCTGACATATCTTGCCTTGACATCTGACATATCTTACTTCAAGATGTGATATA
>NC_043008.1:6582306-6594806 GCF_006345805.1 Octopus sinensis | reverse complement strand
ATATTTAATTACACGAAGAAGGAAAAGTTTGTCAGCGACTTTGAAGCTTCGGCTTGCTTATTATCATCAAACTGTCACCTAGTTTGGTTGTACCTGCTTTATATAGAGTTTCATTTGAGGAAAGGTGTTTATATGTATATCATGTGTAGAGGAAATGAGTTTGTAGAAAGCAAAAAAGACTTGGTTGTAGAAGAGGAGGGAGAAGAAGAAGTAAGTAAATATACATTTGTAGGTAAGAGTGGAAAGGAATGGATGGGAAAGACAATTTTTCTGGCTCGACAAAAATAATGTCGTAAACAGCGTTTTAACCAAGCTGGTTATATTTGTTGTGAGAAATTGTAGTTTCTTTCATATATGTTTTTATTTGTGGTCAAAAGAGTGTTATGTAACAGTGTTTGGTAGTTAGATTTGTATAAGAGAGCATGAGACAAATTATTATTATTATTATTATTATTATTATTATTCAGTAGTTTTATTTTTATTATTATTATTATTATTATTATTATTATTATTGAGTGAGAGAGCACTGCATGCCATCAAAGTGACACTGGGGTAAAATATACGAAGCCCAGTACACTCATCATGACTACCCATCTGATAAGGGTACACCAGGCACATGCATCACAACCATATGTGCGCGACATGTATTATTATTATTATTATTATTATTAAAACCAAAATAGAAGAGTGCCATTGTTATCAAGTGAATGATATTTCAGCATCAGGTTAAAAAAATAAACTTGTCAACCTACTTCTTTTTTGGTAAGATTTTATAGGATTAAGGTAACCCCTCCAGAAGGTATACCGAAGCAAGGTATACATCTGTGGAAGGCACACTAGATACTGAAATAGTGTTCACTTGATAACAACGGCGTTCTTCTTTTTTTTTTTTTTCTGTATACCTTCTGGAGGAGTTATCTCAATCCTATAAAATATTATTATCATTATTATTATTATTATTATTAGTTCATCCGTTGTTGTCGGTGATGACCCAGGACATCACACAGGAGAAGAAGACATGACAGTGTGTCCAGCTGTGATCAATGGATCCAATGCATTCTTAGATTATTATTATTATTATTATTATTACGGTACTTACTGCATTGGGAAAAATGTTGAGTGGCATTTCTCTAATGGTATAAAATAATCATGACTACACTTGTATTTTACATGATGAACAAATAATAATAATAATAATGATAATGATAATAATGATAATAATAATAATAATAACAATAATAATAATGATAATGATAATGATAATAATAATAATAATAATAATAATAATAATAATAATAATAATAATGTAATATAAATGAAATATCAAATGTTTTCGTTCATGTCTTTTAGCCAACCCTCTGTGTGTGTGCATACCTACATACATACACACACACATATGTATATTCACATACACATACATACACACACATGCTAAGGAATCTAAGAAGCATACTTACTCCCCATGGTACATCATGATTAACCCTGAAAGGGTATTTTTTTCACCAACAACTATTCAAAATGTTATGAATTTATTTGAGACTGCAACGCAAGTCTTGGAGAGTGAAAGAACACACATATGAAGGCTAAACTCTGACCTTATGGCCTAACACCTGCTCCTGGTGGAAAGTAATATATGCAGCTATTTGATATCATTCTATTTTAACCACCAGTGGCGTCAACACATAAAAAGGAGAGAAAATGGTAATTTAACTACTTGATGGAATAAGTTCAAACCTGGAATCAGTGCTGGGGGTCAAATCAATACGGCAGCCTAAAAACTTCTGAAGGTGGTACTCTAGCATGGCCGTAATGCAATGACTGAAGTGAGTAAAAAAAAATCCAAGCTGTATGTAGTATTGCAAAACATTTAACGACAAGCAAAAATAATTATTTTCCAGAAGGCCAAAGTATTTTGCTTCGTTTCTTGTTTTTAAACAGTTGGAAAGCTTTACAAATCACTAATTTAATGTTCAAACAATCTGACAAAACTTTCATCTATTATGGAAAAACATCAGAAAAACTATGTTTTCTTTGGAAGGTCATTTCTTCAAAAGATGTCCAACACCACTTAGTGACTGAATAACATCGTTATAACAAGAATTACTTTACAAAAGAAGGATAATTTAAAATGTGAATTTTTTTCTTTAGAAAAAAATAAATTGTACTCGGTTAATGATTTCTATTGTTTTTCTGAATGTATTTTAAATTGTCAGAATTTATGGCTTGTATCAGTTATTTATGATTTTCAATATTATCATAAGGAATAGTTTTGGTCTTTTTGTGCATTTAAGCTGTTTGAGTATTTTATTCTGCCTCTCATTCTGCTTTTCTCCCTCTAACCTCATTATTAATATCTCTCTTATTGCATGCTTGCCAATCCAGCTCTCTAACTGCATTCTTTCCTTTTAAAAGAAAATATACTTGTACACATGAATGCACATAAGAAGCTGCATGTGCATCAACAGTACAACATGTCCTCATTTAGCAAAGCTGTCTTGGCTAGTTTGAAATTTGCTCCCTTTTTTATTTCTGTAAATCTGTAAAATCCCTATGATAAATTAGCATCAACATTTACATTAGTAATAATGTGCCCTTTTAAAGCCTAGCCAGGCTCATGGGCCCAGTTTCCCGGTTTCCATGGTGTATTTGTTCCCCAGCTGGATGGGACACCAGTCCATCACAGCGTTATTCATTTTGCCAGCTGAGTGGACTGGAGCAATGTGGAATGAAGTGTTTTGCTCAAGAACACAACACGTCGTCCAGGAATCAAAACCACAATCTTACGATCATGATGCTGACACCCTAACCACTAAGCCACGTGCCTCCACTTACATTAGTAATGTTAATATAATTGCAATGATAACAGCATACAGCTAAATATGATTGTACCTATCAACCAAATATCTTACCCACTATACCTGTATCCTATACAATATAGGTGCAGGAGTGGCTGTGTGGTAAGAAGCTTCCTTCCCAATCACATGGTTCTGGGTTCAGTCTCACTGTGTGGCACCCTGGACAAGTATCTTCTTCTATAGCCTCAGCATGACCAAAGCCTTATGAGTGGTTTCGATTGACAGAAACTGAATGAAGCCATTATATAAATATATAAAGTTAATCCAAACAAGAAAACAAAAAGACAACAACATGAGGATGTGGAACAAATAAAGTATATATATATATATATATATATATATGAGAGAGAGAGAGTTTTTGAAGTGATGTACAGATATTGTATAATTAGAATAATAAGGTAGTCAGAATGTTGGATGATTACATATATCTTTTTTTTCATATTTATTTACATCTTATTTACATTTTTAGCGCTTTCTTCCACCTTTGGATTTCTCAAAAAATTTTTTGATAAATCCGATAACAGAAGAAAACACTAAAAATGTAAATAAGATGTAAATAAATATAATATATATATATAATCTTCCAACGTTCTGACTACCTTATTATTCTAAATAAATATATATATTTGTATGTGTGTGTGTGTGTGTGTATGTATGTATTTGTGCATCTGTGTTTGTCCCCCACCATCACTTGACAACTGATAGAAGTCGATAGAATAAGTATTTGGCTTACAAAGAATAAGTCCTGGGGTCGATTTGTTCAACTGAAGGCAGTGCTCCAGCATGGCTGCAGTCAAATGACTGAAACAAGGAAAAGGAAAAAAAATATCCTGTTCCGCTCGTATTACTAAAATAGTTACTCAAAATGCATGTCGTTTGAGAAATGATAATTAATTCTTCATTAGGTGCATTGTCTTTAGAATAATGAAAGATATCATTGTAATGTCCTCTCCCATAATACAATAAGGCAATTTATAGCTTGTTTCCAATGCAAGGCATGTTATTTTATGCTCAGACATGTCTTTCCCAACTTCCAGTTAAAGCGTTCGACATGTCTAGCAGAATATCCATGGTGTTTGAAATCTAAAGCTATCAGTTTAAATTTGAGAAGAGTATTTTAAAGTCAGCAACACTAGGTTGAAATGAGAGATGTGACTGACACTTTTGAACATGTGAAACTCTTGAGAATTTCATGAGATTGGTTTATTAATTAATTGTAACTAGAAAATTCTAAAGAATTTTAAGTGTTACAGGACCGACTCTTCAGATGACAGTTGAGTATTTTATTTTACACTTCCGCCTGATATATTAGGCTGTTCTCTCCTCATTTTATGAAACCCCAACTGGTAACCTTCTAATCAGCAATTTCTACTCCTCTGAGTAGATCTGATATCTGCACACATTTAAGCTTCAGAGGATTTAGTTTTATATGTTAAGCATCCAGGATATTTATCTTCTTACTCTGATTTATTCATTTCATTGTAGAAATATATTATCTCATTAAGACCTTTATCCTACGTTCTGAGTTCAAATTCTGCCGAGATCGACTTTGCCTTTCATCCTTTCGGGGTCAATAAATTTAGTACCAGTTATGCACTGGGGTCAATATAAGCGACTTAACCCGTTTGTCTGTCCTTGTTTGTCCTCTCTGAGTTTAGTCCCTTGTGGGTAGTAAAGAAACAGGTATTTCACCTGTCTTCGTGTTCTGATTTCAAATTCTGCTGAGGTCGACTTTGCATCTCATCCTTTTGGGGTTGATAAATTAAATACCAGTAGCATACTGGGGTCGATCGAATTGACTGGCCTCCTCCCCCAAAAATATCAGGTCTTGTGCCTAGAGTAGAAATGAATATTTGTTTCAAATAAGGCAGTGAGCTGGTAGAAACGTTAGCACGCTGGGCAAGATGCTTAGCGGTATTTCATCTGCCATTACATTCAAATTCCGCAGAGGTCAACTTTGCCTTTCATCCTTTTGGGGGTCGATAAATTAAGTACCAGTGATGCACTCGGGTCGATGTAATCGACTTAATCTGTTTGTCTGTCCTTATTTGTCCTCTCTGTGTTTAGCCCCTTGTAGGTAGTAAAGAAATAGGTATTTCGTCTGTGTGATACCTTGGGCAAGTGTCTTCTACTACAGCTTCGGACTGACCAAAGCCTTGTGAATGAATTTGGTAGATGGAAACTGAAAGAAGCCCATCATGTGTGTATGTGTGTATGGGTGGATGGGTGGTTGTTTGTTCTCCCCACCCCAACCACCTGACAACCGATGTTGGTGTGTTTACATCCCCGTAAATTAGCGGCTCTGCATAAGTGACCAATAATATATATGAACTAAGAATTCCTCAAGGCGGTGTCCCAGCATGGCCATGGTCTAATAACTGAACGAAGCAAAAGAATAAAAGAGTGAAAGAAAAGAACTGGAATGATATTTTGAGATAAACATTGAAAATTTCTTTTTTATAAGTCAATAGAAATTTCGTCTGCATAAAACATGGTCTTAAATCTTGAGACGAAACTGTCTTCTTGGAAACCTATATTACAGTCGCAAAGAGGCCATACGCTTTAAGATATTGATAAATAAGATAAAATAAAGTAAACTGGAATAGGAAAAGGGGTTAGGAGGAGGAGGGAAACAGTTGGAGAGAAAGGAGGAGAAGCAGGAGGAAAATAAGATCGGAGAGTCATTGGAGAGAGGAAGAAAGAAAAATATAAGAGAGCAGGAAAGAAAAAGATTTGAAATTGTTGAAGATCATGTAATACACACACACACACGCACACACACACATGAATGTATACACAAACATACACACACACATATATATAGTCATAGCAACATACACACACACACACATAAATGTATACACAAACATAAACACACACATATATAGTCATACCAACATACACACACACATACATAGATAGACATACAAATGTACACACGCATCCATATATGTGTATAGTATTTGAATGCAGAAATAAAAAAAAATACACTGGAAAAACATTGAAACACTGTGAAACCAAGTGATGACATCTTGAAAAACGGAATTGTAGGAATGAGGGACATGGTATTCAAACTAGTTTGGAACTATTTGAAATTATATCATCTCAAGAAAATATTCAGTACATAATCCAAATAGTTTAACCTAGAGTTATCCACAAGGAAATGACTGAAAAACAACAAGGTTCTTCAATGCCGGAAGATGGTAAACAAAGAATAATGGGGAACTACTAGTGAACAGTGGTCCCTCGCATGCACTTGCACACTCGCACATCCATGCTAGGTAGTCGTAAGTAGTCAATCCTACAACGACTTGCACGTGTGTTTGTATTTCAAGGCTGAATACATATCAAAGGAAGTTAAATAATATTTTTCAAACAAAGTAAATAAATAATTTTTTTAAAAGAATGTATATAATTTTTTTACGCAAATTAAATATTTTTCGAACAAAGTAAATAAGACGCAAAGTAAATAATTTTTTAAACTAAGTAAATAAATTATTTTCATAAACAAACTAAGGTTAGGGTTGGGTTTAGGGTAAGGGTTAGGGTTAAAAAGTCGTTGTAGGATTGACTACTTACGACTAGCTAGCGCGGATGCTCGAGTGCATGAGAGCACGCACCGAGACCACTGTTCGCTAGTAGTACCGAATAATGGTCCATAAAGAAAACTGTTATGATTTGATATTTCAGTGAGATGCTTCCAATGTCTTCAGACATTAGGCATTGCAGTAAGAATTTCAAATTCTAAGAACTTAGCAATTTCTGATTCTGATTCAATGAGTTTGGTTCCAAGTATAGAATTAAAAATCTTTCACACCTCAAAGTTGAATGGTGAGAAGTATACATGTATGGGCTTTTTTTATGATCTGGATTTCCTGTCATATTTTAAATGAGGCTGACAAGAAGATTCTTTCAGGTGCAGGAGTGGCTGTGTGCTAAGTAGCTTGCTTACCAGCCACATGGTTCCAGGTTCAGTCCCACTGTGTGGCACCTTGGGCAAGTGTCTTTTACTATAGCACCAGGCTGACCAAAGCCTTGTGAGTGGATTTGGTAGACAGAAACTGAAAGAAGCCCATCGTATATATATATATATATATATATATATATATATATATATATGTATATATATATATATATATAGTCAGTAAAAAAGGGGTAGAATTAATTAATTGTTAATCAATTCGACCAAGCAGTATTCGGTATGTAAAAGGACCATTTACGGTATATTTGAAGTATTAATTTATAAAAATATGGTAAAGTAAAAAAATTCACTTTACCGCACACCGAACTTTTCAGAAATAGCAGCCAAAAATTTGGCTATTTCTTCAACTGCAAGTAAAAGTCTCCAGACAATGCATACTCACAAAAATAACTCACATAGGTATAAGGGAAAAACAATGAAAGATCACATCCATATAAGATACCCGAGAACAGCCTGTTTCTGGATTCGTGGGTTAAACGCCACTTTTCCTTCATCAGCTCAGAGATTTCTTCTGATTTGGATTTGAATATATATATATATATATATATATATATGAGTGTGTGTGTGTGTGTATGTCTGTGTTTGTCCCCCAACATCACTTGACAACCATTGCTGATATGCTTATGTTGCCCTAACTTAGTGGTTCGGCAATAGAGACTGATAGAACAAGTACTAGGCTCACAAAGAATAAGTCCTGGGGTCGATTTATATAACTAAAGGCAGTGCTCCAGCATGGCCTCAGTCAAATCATTGAAACAAGTAAAAGAGTAAAAGAATGAAAGAATGTCTTGAGAGTCCATGAAAAACTTTATTTCTGGCTGTCTAAACAAATTTTTTTATTTCAAATTGTAAGAACTTTAATTATTAATTATCCATTAATTATTCGTTAAACCAGACTGCAGTGAACAGAAAACTACTCAGATATTACACTTGTCCTTTAGCTTGACAGTCTCTGCAAAGGTTAGTTGCTAAAATCCATACAATTACAGGTAGGCAGGGAAAAATTATTATTGTTATTGAAAAGTCGTTAACTGCTTAACAATGTAAGCAATTTTCTTAGTAAAACGTAAGTCAACTTGAAATGTGATTTTGTTAAAGTTCTTGTGATAACCATTCCTCCTTAGGATGTGTGTGTGCATATGTGTGTGTGTGTGTGTGGTGTGTGTGTGTGTGTGTGTGTGTTGGATTTTATTTGCAAAAGTTTGCTACAGAACACTTCATTAAAGAAATAGGTGGTATTAAATGTAATTTTATCCATGGGTAATTAGAAGATATACTTACTGATATTAGAAACTAGATTCTGTAAAATATTGAATAGATGATTAAAATTCTAATTAACATATTACATAATTTCCCATTAGGTTTCTAGTATGAATTATAGAAGGTTAAATTTCTAAGTTCAAAGTAATATCTGAAAAATTAACTTTGCCAAGATTTGGACCTAATGCAATCTTTAAGCCTATTATTCAAACCTGTATAACTGATAGCCATCCGTATTATGTGTGGCTCCTCCACAGAAACTACCCTGTAAACTAGGAATATTTTTTACACAGGGTATCTAAGATATGACTGTCATATTGAATAGGTTGTTATTAGTTGCTGTTTTGACTGGTTGTTATACCATAATGAACAGATGCAAATGTAATGGTACACTTTTATGAAAATGTTTATTGAACAGGAGAATGATAGAATATAAACTTTTAATAACTGCTGGTAGAGAATGTAGGAGATTAGATTCTAGCATAGTAATGTCTAATTTGGCTTGAGATGCCAAGAAGAGTTGATTTGCAAATATGAAGAAGAATTTCTTTCATTTCTGGCTGGATTCAGCAAAGGAAAACTTGGTGTTGCTGGACAAGAGGTGAGGTGTGTGTTCTCTGGTGGCTCTCAGATGTCTGGCATTATTCTTGGCACAGAAATGCTTTGATAATGAGAAAAGTGTAGTATCTTGAAGGACATTTGATGATGTATCATGCTATGGCATGATGTCTCTGCAAGCTGATTGGCTAATAGTCAGGACACATCACATGATTTGAATGTGATCAATGTGTGTTCCAATCTGGCCACTGAAATATGTTGGGTTCAATTACCAAACTCAATACATAGCCTTTTTTTTTTTTCTTTTTGTTGATAATCATAGACACACCAATTCCATCAAACAACTCGTCACTGTTTTGAAAACCCAAGTTGAATTGTCAAGAAATGCCAATGCCTTTCTAGTTATATTATTGGCAGATTCACTTCAGACATGGCATCTTGGTGTTAGCAAAGGTTAAAAAGTCTAATACACAGTGGCTTTGTAATACAGAATAACAGCAATCACTACCATTCCTAAATCAGTCTATAACTAATGTACTATTGTCTGACAAAGAAAGCACCATAATATTTTTATTCCTTTTATAATTGAATCGAGTATGTGTGAAACTATCTTTTAAGCAACATTCATGTGTTTATATTTAGGGTTTTTACTATGAAAATTAGACGTTTGATCCATAGGGATAAGAAATGTTTTGTTCATGGGGAGTATGTGACTTTTTCACATATGTTAAATGCAGTAGTGATACATTTAACTTCTATAAAAATTAGGTTGTGTGTATTAGTGAAAGACGGTCTTTTTTTATAAGTATTCATATAGGCGTAGGAATGGCTGTATGGTAAGTAGCTTGCTTATGAATCACATGGTTTCGGGTTCAGTCCCACTGTGTGGCACCTTGGGCAAGTGTCTTCTACTAAAGCCTCGGGCTGACCAAAGCCTTGTGAGTGGATTTGGTAGACGGAAACTGAAAGAAGCCCATCGTATATATATATATAAGTGTATGTGTCCCCCTCCCCTAACATCGCTTGACAACCAATGCTGGTGTGTTTACATCTCCGTAACTTAGCAGTTCAGCAAAAGAGACTGGCAGAATAAGTACTAGGCTTACAAAGAATAAGTCTTGGGGTCGATTTGCTCAACTAAAGGCGGTGCTCCAGCATAGCTACAGTCAAATGACTGAAACACGTAAAAGAATAAAATGATATAGGACAGAATTTCATTTTATGTGTTTTATCAAGATGAAGGATTTTCCTCTTATCCAACAGAACAGCATACTACTACTTAAAATCATGTAATTTAGATAATTTCCTGGCTATGGAGGGTTGAAAGCAGATGCAGCACTTTTTAAATCTTACTTTCCTTACCAGATTAAATAAATCTATTTCGAATGACTAAATATTTATTAGCTGATATCTTTCCATAATTTAAATCTGAAATAGCAATCTGTATCATTTCCTAATTTACTTTGTCAAAAAAAAAAAAAAAAAAAGAATAAGCATTCACATTCTTCTTAGTAAAACATTCAGATTTATTGCTTAAAAATTTCAAGTAATAATTCTTAGATGAAATAAAGATGATTTTGTTAGAAAAGCCTAATCTGTATTATTTGCAATTCAGCATTTATCTTTTAGCACTCAAATTTAAAAGGTATATATATAAATATATATATATTATATATATATATATATATATATATATATATATATATATATATATATATATATATATATATATATATATATATATATATGCAAATGTATGTGTATTTTTTCACTGTGTACAAATAACACAGAAAAAATAATAAATAGTTACCAGGGTAGTTAGAAATTCACATAAGTACCAAGGATGTTACAGCCTACTTATAAAGGTAGAAATTCCAGGGTTTAGTGAAATGTTTTTGTATAAAGATAAATGAAGAATTGGAGTTAAATGCAGGTTTTATACAAATTTTTTTACTCCCAACATATGTTTCGAAGAAAACATTGGTATTATTCCAAAGGGAATAAAATGATGTAAAACAATGCCATCTTCTCATCAGGAAAAAGAGAAACAAATCAGTAATCACATTCGGTTAAAATGGCTTATTGATTTTTTTTGTTTCCCTTTTTTTAATCCTGGTGAGAAGATGGCATTATTTTACATCATTTTATTCCCTCTGGAATAATACCAACGTTTTCATCGAAACATATGTCAGAAGTATAAAGATTTGAATAACACCTGCATTTAACTCCATTTCTTTCTTTATTCATATATATATGTATATATATGTATGTATGTATGTTTCCATGTGTATGTATATATATATATACAGAGAAAGAGAAAGAGAGAGGGATGGATGGGTGGATAGATATATGTATGTATGTAATCACCATTCTAATGTCCACTTCCCCGTGCTCACAAGAGTTGGTCAGAATTTGTTGAGGCAAGTTGTTAATAAGGAATGTATTTTAGTTATATGAGTAGCAATGATGGACCTATGTTTACTGCGAACTGTATAGCTCAATTGAGTGTAGCCATCACTACAACAAGTGCTTCACCTTCTAACAGTACACTGACACTGATCCAATAAAGAAAGACACTTCAGCTAATATCCTAGCACGTGTAAATGTCGTGATCCGATAATTTCTCTTTAAATCACGAATGTCATTGAACTAATTTAACATATAAATGCTGTTACAACACCAGATAAAGTATATTACTATATAGGTGCAACTGAATCCAAATTTAAATCTAGAAATCCTAGTTATCTGTTTTCTCTTAAGAATAAAAAAAACGCTCTTAAAACTTTGTATGCTAGATTTATTTGAGAAGTCAGAACGACAGATATTAGTTTTTCCACATCGTGGTCAATTATATATGTATTGTATTTCTGTACAAAGTGGAGGAGGTAGCTGCAACTTATGTTCTATGGAGGCTCTATAGATCCTCAAATGTAAGTTTAATCTGATTAACAAACATTGTGAATTATTGATCCATAAAACATTCTTAAATATTTTGATTAACTAACTTAATTGAATTAAATAAAGTACTGGCTAGCATCCCTACTCTTTATGTTAAATTTAGTAATAACTCTGGGTAATTTATATAATGTCCTCCATATCTCAAAATTCCTTGCATTAATAAATTCCCAATTTATTAACCAATTTATTTAGGTCGATCATATATAATCTAAGCTCTCTTACCACAATCTCATAGACTATATGCTGTAACTTGTATTTTAGCACATTGTTCTTATCATCATTCTTTTGTCTTCTTTTTTATCTGGGTATGTTTTCTTTATGCTTTTTATCGCCTTATTAAAAGGAATTTTCTAATATAATTCTAGTAAACTCACTTCTTAAAACCGTTACACATTTGTTCCCAGCTTCTTATCTCTCCATCATTAATATATATATATATACATATATATATAAACATATTCATATTCATATTCATATATATATATATATATATATATATATATGTTAGTTGGTTCCTTGTCAGTCATTTTGCCCCAAGATATTTAGAAAAGTTTTAATATTAGGAAACTGACAAAACAATCGGTCTTCTTACTTGAATGAATTTCTGATAGTGTAACAATTTGCAGTTTATAATTTACTAGTCTTTTCTACCCTTTCCTCCTTATTATATTTACTTGACTAATTCCTGATAAGTAACTCACTACCGAGTTAGGTGTTACTATTGCAACTAGCCTGAAGAAATGATTTGTAAAATTTTCACTTCTTGTCATAAGGATTTACACACTTTCTACATGTTTAACCCAGTTTTTAATATGATATGAATTTACGTAACTTTTACTTGTATAACCAATCATATTAATTGATATAAATAATTCTACTAATCACAG
>NC_043008.1:6559806-6577306 GCF_006345805.1 Octopus sinensis | reverse complement strand
TTGCTTTCTTGCTGACACATTACCTCTTTCTGCATATATATATATATATATATGTATGTGTGTGTGTGTGTGTGGTGTGTGTGTGTGTGTGTGTGTGTGTGTATAAAGATAAAGGAGATGATAGGATTTGGATGAAAATTATCTATATAGTGCTTTCAGCATAAAAGTGCTGAAATGATAGTTTTTATCCAATTCCTCCGTCATTTATCTTAATATATCATATAAAATCTGCATACCACTTCAAACAATCTACATATTCATAAATATAATACACACACATATATACACACACTCTCGGATAGATAGATAGATACATACATACATACATACCATACATACATACATACATACATACATACATACATAGACAGATATACACATATATACATATACATAAACATATATACACATACATATCCAAATATATATATATGTATTTATATATATATATATATAATAAATGCACACATATACACAAACATAGATTTATACATATGTATGTATTTAGAGAGAGCCCGAGTGATACTTACATACATATGTATGGATGTATGGATATATGTATATTACTGTTTATATAATATGTATCTATCAGTGATGCAATATCAATGTTTATTTCTTATGTCATAATGTACAACAGAATAGGCTAATAAATCTCAGTTAACACTTTGTATCCAAGTCAAACCAGCATTGATACGTTGGACGGTTGTAAATGACAAACTTTATACAATCTCTGTGTATAAAGAAATCAGAACTCAGCTGGATTGGTTCAAATTTTTATTGAGATTACATCGGAAAACAGATACTTGACACTAATTGCAGAGTGGGTCTGTATAAAGTGATACTCTATGTATAGCCATTATCTAAGTGACGTGCATAAATATAGCTAGTTTGGTTGGTGATTTACTGATGCATTCTAGATGCGATACATATCAATAAATAAACCTATAGAATTTATCTAACACTACTTGTACAAACTCTGCTTTATTAAATACTTTAAACAGTCATAGATATCTCTTCTCACACTTTCACTGGGAACTGTAAGCAGAGGATTTACTGGATTAGATGTAATCTCTATTTAGATTTAATCAACAACTGACTAACTGCCTCTAACTATTCTCAATGGTTACTGTTAATACAATCGCTATTATAATGAGGTTTATACAATCAGATAAACCAATTTGCATAAATGACGAATCTTGGAAGCCAGTACAGTTTATACTACTGACGTATTAGCAATATTTGATATTCATGCTGTAACGGATTACAGAATAAAACAGGATTCCAGTCAATAGTCATTGTGCAAATTTGGCATAATCATAAACAACTGTTGTTTTATACATTTCCATATTGATTAGATAAATAATGATCAGCTAGGTTTGTTAAAACCTGCGTGGCATCTTGGGCAAGTGTCTTCTGCTGTAGCCCCGGGCCGACCAATGCCTTGTGAGTGGATTTGGTAGACGGAAACTGAAAGAAGCCTGTCGTATATATGTGTGTGTGTGTGTGTGTGTGTGTCTGTGTTTGTCCCCCCTAGCATTGCTTGACAACCGATGCTGGTGTGTTTACGTCCCCGTCACTTAGCGGTTCGGCAAAAGAGACCGATAGAATAAGTACTGGGCTTACAAAGAATAAGTCCCGGGGTCGATTTGCTCGACTAAAGGCGGTGCTCCAACATGGCCGCAGTCAAATGACTGAAACAAGTAAAAGAGTAAAAGAGTAAAGAGTAGGTTTGTTAAAAACTTCATTGACATCTTATCAGCAACTGAGTACCCATTAACTATCCACAGTCGTACTTTATACTCAGCTACTGTTGTTAATAAGAACCATGTTTCAATGAATAAATTGATGCACATAAATATATTTTTGACAGCTAGTTCAATTAATGTTAGTGAGGTGTTTGGAATATTTAGTTTTAATGCTACTATTGATTCCAGAAAAAATCTATACATTTCAGTCAGCCAGAATGTGTACAGTTTAAACACATTTACACATATATACTTGCACACACACACACACACGCACACACACACACACACACACACACACACACACACACACACACACACACACACACACACACACACACATATATATATATATATAAACACACATGTCTACTTATATATATGTGTGTGTGTGTGTGTGTGAGTAAGAGAAATACTAATATTGCTCCCATGCTGCGAATTTGCCTATAGGCTTTACAGGAATTTGTGGTACTGGAGATGGCAGCTGTGAATGTACCTTTGAGAAAATAAATTATAAATGTGATTTTGCTAAGCCTGTCCGTCTAAATGTAGGAAAACATATTTTTGTACAAATTTGGTTGACAGTAGATGCAGCATTTGAATCCTCAAGGCTATGTTACAACCTTATATATATATAAACACACTCTTACATACATACATACATATATATATATATATATACATACATATATATATATACTTACATACATATATATATATATATATACACATACACACACACATATACATGCTCAAACACAACCACACTCACATTAGTGTTTGTGTGTGTAGGGAATTATAAGCTATTTGTAAACTTAAAGCCAAGAATGATTTTTATAAAAAAAAAGTTTGTCTTTTTTCCCTCCTTACATGCCCATAAAATATAGATCTCTTCTGATCATGTTGGGAGAATAATACTTTACTAATTACACAGCGTGTGGTTTGAGGATACAGGTTAGAATGGTAGAGAATTAATTTGCTACATCATTCAAAGTAACGTTATATAAATGTGCTTATGTGAGGGAACGTAGTTATTTTCGGTTTTAGCAAAATTAAATGTATAATGTGACATAAAAGTGTGTAAATATATTTTCTGGTTTATGGTTTTAAAAGTCAGTAGATGGTTGTGTTATGGAGTCAAATGTTTATTAATAAGTAAAACACTGAAAGCTAAGTGAGTTTGGATAAATATACACATATCTACATTGAGAAAGTATACTGTTGAGGCTAGACCAAGTCTAATGTTTAGGCAGAAGAGAACATGTGTGTAAGTTCAAATAATGTAACTTACCATGGTTACTTACTGTATGAACACCAGTTTTTCATGTTTAGCGCTTTCATTACCGCATCTATTTTGAGATGCTCTTAGTTTCTTCCAATTATTTTAGATATAACAAAGAATTTAGTAAAATAACTTAGTTGTCATTAAGCTAGTGATAGGAACATAAATTGTGATTAAGATTTGGTGGAAGATTTTAATTCAAAACTTATGAAAACAAGACGTTTGTATGACAGAGCCAGAGCCGGTTTCAGCTGGGTTGGTAGTGAAAGGGTTAAAGATAGATGCAATAGACTACTTGTTTCTCATTGGCCAAAAACTTTTGACTAACAAAGCAGCATCCAAACGTGGTTGATGCCAAGTCTGCCTGACTGGCTCCTGTGCTAGTGCCATGTAGAAAGCACCATCTGAACGGGTTCATTGCCAGGCCCACCTTACTGGCTCCAGTGCTGGTGGTACATAAAAATCACCAAGCGATCATGACCAATGCCAGTAACCCCTGACTGGCTCCTGTGTCAGTGGCACATAAAAAGCACCATCCAAACGTGATCATTGCCAGGCCTACTTTCCTGGCCCCTGTGCTACTAGCACGTAAAAAGTCCCCACTACACACTCGGAGTGGTTGGCGTTAGGAAGGGCATCCAGCTGTAGAAACTCTGTCGGACGAAATTGGAGCCTGGTGCACCCGCTGGCTGTCCAGGCCTCATTCAAACCATCCAACCCATGGTAGCATAGAAAACAGATATGATGATGATGATGATGATGATGAGGTAATAATAATTAAAAAGGGAAATATTGAAGCACCCACTACACTCTTGGAGTGGTTGGCATCCAGGTGTAGAAACATTGACAGATCAGATTGGAGCCTGATGCAGCCTCCTGGCTTGCCAGTTCCCAGTTTAACCGTCCAACCCATGCCAAAATGGAAAACAGACGTTAAACGATGATGATGATGATGATGATAATATATATACATACATACACACACACACAAACACATACATACACATATATATACATACATATATATATATCAGTTTAGCAAAATTTAGATTCAGATGAATCTAAATTTCGGTTTTAGGAAAATTATATACATATATATAAATATATATTATATTATATATAAATATATAAATATATATTATATTATATATATATATATTGGATTTTTATTTTTGGCCTGTCCATTTCATATAGAGAAATACATTTTCATATGAAAAGTTTCAATAATAAGAAAATATAATATTATTCATAGGATAAGCTTGAAGGAGTAAGAGTATAGATTATTAATAATCTATATACACAGTATATGAACAGTAAATTTATGAACTCTGTGCATTGGAATCAGCCTGCAGCTATAAGTATATTGAACAGCTCCCTCTTGCTTAGTAATATACTTGTATTGATTCTGCAATTAATCTAGGCTATCTTTTATCAAATTTAACCTGCCTTCTATTGGGTGCTAATTTATGAAGTGCGAGTCAACCTACAAACAATGGAAACATAAGAATTTTCCAGAATATCAATGTCCCCTTTCCAGCTTATTCTTCTTATTCGGTTATCAACCTTGTGTGTATGTTCGTGCAGTGTTTTCTGTGAAATTTCTTCATAGATATTTCCATTTCGGATTCATGTAACTGCCATTGTAAGATATTACTTTTGTCTTGCTGATAATTATGATAATGACTTATAAATACAAGATATGTATTAATTACGATAAGACACATCATCAGTTAATGTTGTTTGTTTATATTTGAAATAATCTGATGTACTGCATAAATCTTTCTCAGGAAGAAACTGCTAGTGTTCAGCAGTGTTGTTCTCAACTAAGCAGATTAAATAAATGCATCAACTTATATTAAATTTATACATGTTAATAATCATTTTCAACAAGGACTATACAAACACACACACATGAGAATACAAACACCCATCATCATCATCATTGTTCGACTGTGGTTGAGACAATGGAATTTACCGTGCTACGCCAAACTTCATGGTCCATCATGGCATTGCGGAGGTCCTGTTGCTGGATGCTAGTATCCCTGGAGATTACATCAGGGTAGGAGACACACACACACACACATATATATATACCCACTTTGTAGTGAAGGCGCATGGCTCAGTAGTCAGAGAATTGAGCTTACAATCATGAGGTTGTGAGTTCGATTCCCGGACCAGGCTGCATATTATGTTCTTGAGCAAGACACTTTATTTCATGTTGCACCAGTTCACTCGACTGTAAAAATGAATTGCAATGTCACACTGATGTCAAGCCGAAGGGGATCACCCTCACCTCATATATATATATATATATATATATATATATTATATATATATATGTATGTATGTATGTATGTATGTATGTATGTATGTATGTATGTATGTATGTAAATATAGATATATATCCATGTATCTCTCTCTCTCTCTCTGTATATTTATATCAGCAACATTGCAACAGCCTTTCTCAATGCTTTCAATGGCAACATGGATTGAATGTTCCAACAGGTTCAACAAGTCAGGGAACAACATCATGCTGCACTGTCTGAGTTTCAGTAACATTTCCTTGACATGACTGGATGCCCTTCCTAATACAAGCCGCTTTATAGAATTTCGTAGGTGCTTCTTTTTTATGGCACCACTGCTTATCTGGTCACCTGACTAAGAAGGCTGACAAGTCACCTTGACTGAGAAGGTGGATAGGTGACGGTGGTTGCTTTCTGCAAGGTTATTGAGATTATGGTATGATGAGAGGAGCAGGGACAGATTTATGTTGTGGAGGCACTGGTTATTGAAAGTACTATTATATCAATTCCTCTTATAACAGTACTGTATATCTGCTACATGGTAAACCTGATATTATGTGTAACTGCAGGTACTGATATAACTCTCCTTTAAGAAACCTGTGCGATTAAATATAGCATGCAATCATTCCATCCAGACATCCATTAAAGTACACTGGTACCTCAGTGTCACAGAGTCAACATTCAAATCAAGGCACAGTAATCACATGCATTCTTTCAGTAAAATTTGCACATTTCATTAAACAGATAGAAATATTATTTACTCTAATTTGTAGTCAATTACATGGATAGCATTTCCATATAAATTGAAGTAGATGTAGTTGCAATTTACATTGCAAGGAGGCACTTGAAATCCCAATATGTAAGTCTAGACTAATTGATAAGCATAATGAGTTGTTGATACGTTGTTCACGCCAATTTAATAAAACGTTTTCAAGGTTCCATTTAGCTAACAAATATTATAGGAAATCATAAATTAGTTATACATTTCTATCGATTGCATTTCAATTCTGTCTGTTATTATTATTGGTCTCTAATCTCTCCATGCTTATCATCCTACAAGCATTTTTCCTCTGTAAAGGTTTCCACCACTTTCTGGAATATTATTAATCTGTTTATCTAAATGGTTCCCATTTCGATTTTTAACTTTGTTGTGTAACTATTTACTGATTTTGTATATTGTAGTAATTTTATTATTTTTTATTGTTATTTTATTGCTTGACTTAGTATTTCATGGGCATTAATCATTCCATTTCGCCGTATGACTTTACTTCTACCTCTCTTTTCTTTTGTCTTTCAGTTCTTCATAATCCTTTCCTTATATTTTCCTTCCTTCTTTTCTTTCTCTGTTACCTCCTTCTTCCTCTCTCTAGTCATCCTTGCCTCTTTGATGTTACATCTGACCTAGTTATGGCTCTCTGTACTTATTGCTGCGCAAATTTAAAAACATGCCTCTTTGCTTCTACCAAATTCTTGCTTTCATTCACAACCACGACTTTCCACATACAAGTGTATTGCACCATTTGAAGGTTTTGAGGAAATGGCCAGTTGGCTTTCAGTAAAGATTGGATCAAGCTGTATAATTATTCCAGCATTTAGCATGATTTATTCACCCCACCTATTATTAAAACAATCGTAACTAGATAATAAATGTGATATATTAATATTTTCATTCCTCTGTTTGTTTTACATATTATTTATAATGACATAAAACTTTAGAAACTTTGAGAGACATTAAACAGAGAGAGAGGGTGAGGTGAAAGAGAGGAGAGAGAGAGAGTGAAACAATGTATGAACAGATGAGATCGAGGGAATCTCAATGTAGAAAACACTTAGCAGCGTTCAAATGATTTGAACTTAAATTCTGATACATTTAACGGGGACCAAGTCAGAGTGGCTATAACAGGAATACAAGTGAGCAGATATGGAGACACTGATTCAAATAAATAGATAAAATCTATGAGTAATTACGATAAACACAAGTTTATATCATTTGTTCCTACGTACGTTTCATTATTGAGATGGCACTAAGCGGTGATACAAACCTGGTTGTGGGATGCATGCATTTCAGAGTGGTTGTCTCCTTTTCAACCACAAAGACTAGAAAGAGAGGCATTGCACACTGACACAAGAGGCAGGTCTCTTTTATGATATTGCCATCGTCCTTCAATGACTCGTTGCACGAATCCGTGACTCAACATAAATAAAATACAGGGTGACAGTATTGAGCAGCGATGTGCATAATTACAAACTTGATAAAAACAAAAACGTCGCCCTTATCAAGCCTAGCTAGGCTCATGATCCTGGTTTCCCGGCTTCTGTGGCATATGTGTTCCTCCACCCCAGCTGGACAGGACACCAGTCCATTGCAGTGCACCCTTTTAAAGCCTAGCCAGACTCATGGGCCCGGTTTCCCGATTTCAGTGGCGTATATGTTCCCCAGCTGGACGGGATGCCAGTCCATTGCAGTGTTACTCATTTTTGCCAGCTGAGTGGACTGGAGCAACATAAAATGAACTGTTTTGCTCAAGAACACAACGCGTTGCCCAGTCTAGGAATCGAAACCACGCAATCTTACAATCATGATACTGACACCCTAACCACTAAGCCACGTGCCTCCACAAATACAAACTTGAAACCAGTTCAAATGCATCTGAGGTATATTTGAACCCATTAGAAAGCCATTTCTGTATTTTGTCACAGAGAAAATTTCTCACTGTTGACAAATAGGTGTAGCCATTTTAAACATACGTTGCAATGGGTAACTTTCATAAGAAGTAATACAGGTTTGTAATTATGTATTTCGGAATATTTAATTACTTGCTTTTGTAATTATGTGCTTTGAAGTGATAAATTCATTTTGAAATGATTTCAATTTGAAAATGTACTTTGAAATACGAAATATTGAAATGATTTGATTGTTGAAATGTATTTTGGATATGATACGATATTTTTGAATATAAAATAATGTAGTTTGAAATAATTTGATTGTGATAATCTCTTTTCGAATACATACTATTGTATTTGGAAATGGAATGAACGTAATAACGTACTTTGGAATTAATTAACTGCAATATAAAAGGAATAGTGTATTCTCTTTTAATTAATATTTTTCCTTATCTCATGACTTGTAAGGGTTATTTTTAGCATTTCATATATATATATATATATATATATATATATATATATATATATATATAATAAACCTTTACATAAATAAATAACGTGAAATACACGAAGGGACGAACATAAGAGACAGACGGGTCATTCAAAGCCTTCGTTCTTCAGTCAGAAACCGATTCCTCATCGCAGATTTCGGCTGTTTAATTCTGAGATCCGCTCTGATCGGCCAACCCAGAAGGAAAGAATGCAATGCAACAGAGACGAAAAAAACATTTTTGAAGACAGTATATATATATATATGTATATTTATATATATATAAATATATATATATATATATATAATATATTATATATATATATATATAATATATATATATATATATATATATATAATATATATATATATATAAATATATATATATATGCACAGGCACAGATGATCCTTCTTCTTACTGTTTGCTGTGGGCCTTTGTCTCACCATTAAATCTCTGTTAATGTCGAACTAACAATATTCTATTTCATTTTGGGATTTGGTTTGCAAGATTCTTTATATGAGTTCGTGTATTGAAGCATATTCTGTTGTGTCTGGGGAGAGTCATTTTCTTTTTGTGCCTTATTATTTAACACACTCACCAGTAAAATTTCCACTTTTTCGTATTTTTATTGTCCTAAAATTTTCGTTGCGTGTTGCAACCTTTTCAATAGTTTTGACTCTCTGTTTTGAGTAGTTATGAGAGTCAAAACTATTGAAAAGGTTGCAAGACGCAATAAAAATAAGAAAAAAGTGGAAAATTTACCGGTGAATGTGTTACATTATAAGGCACAAAAAGAAAATGACTCTCCCCTGACATAACAATATTCTATTACTCCAGTAAATATTCACATTATTTTAGCAGAAATATTATAGTTGTTATTATTAAGACAACAAGCTGGCAGAACTGTTAGCATGCCAGGTTAGATGCTTAGATGCATTTCGACCATCTTTTCATTCTGAGTTCAAATTCCACTGAGACAGACTTTGCCTTTCATCTTTCGCAGTTGATGAAATAATTTGATGTTATCAACCTATCTCCTCACCTAAAATAACTGACCTTGTGTCAAAATTTGAAACCAAAATTACAATTAGTAGCATTATAGTGAAATTTTGTGTGGTTTTGAAGTTCAAATGAAGCTAGTCAATTGAAGGTCGATATATTGAAAGAACTTTCATAATCGTTTATTGATCTCTATTCTCTAAAAATCCTGCTGGCTTCAAAGCCAACGAAATAATCACTAAGCCGGCAATAAGTTGCTTTCTATTCGTGAAATGCCATTCTTTATAAATCCAGTCACGTAAATGTTATTTTGAATTATTAGCTTGATTCAGTTTAATCCATTCAATGATTGACAAATGCAATATTTCACAATAACTCAAAGATTCTGAGTTCAAATATTCCTATTGTCAGCTTTACCATTCATCCTTCTAGGGTTATTTTTTATATTTTACTTGTTTCAGTTATTTGGCTGCAGCCATGCTAGGGCACTGCCTTGAAGGGTTTTAGTCAAACACATCAACCCCAAGATTTATTTTTTAAGCCTAGTACTTATTCTATCGGTCTATTTTGCTGCACTGCTAAATTACAGGGACAGAAACACACCAACACCGGTTGTCAAGCAGTCGTGTGAGACAAACACAGATGCTGTATTGCGTGTTCATTTTTTTGTTGCATCTCTGATTTTATTTTTGATCTTCCATATAAATAAAGATATTTCTTTCATTGTACTGCCATTTTTGCTATGAAATGGGAAGATACCTTGTGGAACTGTTATTTTAACAAGTTGCATCTATTTATCATCTAATGAGACACATCTGCACTGCCAGATGTTTCTGGACCATTTGTTAAGTGTCTCACCTGTGAGGGGTCTATGCCAGATGTGTTGAACCAACTGTCGTGATTAATAAAAATTCTTGGTTATTCCATCTTCTGTCTTTCATTTACCATATATATATATATATATATATACACCACACACACACATATATATACATGTATATATATATTGGGTCACCCCATAAATAATGTGTTTTTTTTCAATTGCATGAACTAAAAGTTGGAGGGGGACAGGATAAACTACCTGCATCAACTTGCTATAAAAGCTGGTAGTAATTTTACCTTGTACTTATTCTTAGTGCAAGTTTTGAAGAGTGCAGTTTGATTTTACAAGTTTTTTTTTTTTCAAAGCTGTAATGACAAGGGAGCATATTCAGCGTATTTTGCTTTATGAGTTTAATAAAAGCAACAACACAACAGAAAGTGCAAGGAATATTAATGCCATATATGGAGATCGGACAATAACTGTAAGCCAGTATCAATGGTGGTTCCAGGAATTCTGAGCTGGAAACTACAGCCTAGAAGATGAGCCTCATCCTGGTAGACCTGTAGAGATAGATGAGGGCATCCTGCAAACCATGGAGGAACAAAATTCAATCGTAACTGTTGAGGAACTAGCAGAGAAGCTTGGATTTGGTCATTCAGCTATTCATTGATACCTGTGTGCCATCAGAAAAGTCAGCAAGTTGGGTCAATGGGTTCCTCACAAACTTTCTGAGTCTAATCACATGCAGAGTGTGAATGTGTGCTCTTCTTTGCTGTAATGTCTCAGAAATGAACCTTTTTTTTGGACCAAATAGCGACTGGTGATGAGAAATGGGTTCTCTATAAAAATATCAAATGCCAAAGACTGTGGGTAGGGAAAGGAGAAACACCAGCACCCCAGGCTAAAGAAGGTCTTCACCCACATAAGGTGTTGTTATCTGCTTGTTGGGATATGGAAGGTTTAGTCCACTTTGAACTTTTAAATCCTAACCAAACGATAATAAAGGAAATCTACTGCAAGCAGCTTAAGTCAGCACTAGAAGGAAAACGGCCATCTTTGGTTTCAAGACAAAAGGTGTTCTTTCCGTATGATAATGCTTGGCCACATACAGCAAGGATGACATTCCAAAGGCTGGAGCAGTTTGAATGGGAAACGATGCCCCACCCACCATAATTCACCAGACGTTGCCCCATCTGATTATCATTTATTCCACAGTCTTCAAAATCATTGGGATGGAAAATATATGAATTCTATAGACAAGATCAGAACAGCACTGGAGGAGTACTTTTCATCACGGATAAGTGAATTTTGGAAGAGGGGCCTTGCAAGTCTAGCAGATAGCTGGAAGAGCTTTGTAGAAAATGAAGGAGAGTATATTTTAGATTAAAAAAGAAATTTATCTATCTTAATTTTGAAAAATAAAAGTATTAAAAAATTGCATTATTTTAAGGGATTACCTAATATGTATATCTATAAACATATATATATATGTGTGTGTGTGTGTGTGTGTGTATATATATATATATATATATATATATATTATATATAAGAAGGGCTTCCTTTAGTTATCATCTACCAAATCTGCTCACAAGGCTTTGGGTGGCCCGATGCTATAGTAGAAGACACTTGCCCAAGGTGCCACACAGTGGCACTGAACCTGAAGCCATGTGGTTTAGAAAGTAAGCTTCTTACCACGCAGCCAAACCTGGTTAGTCAAATGATATTCCAGTCAAGTACTGGGCCTGATTAATTGACCATTCCACCTCAACTTTTGGCCTTGTGCCTATATAAGCTATTATTGTTAATTCATTGAAATGTGAAGAAGTGGCTAAATTCATAGAATCCAAGGCACTATGTCTTGGCCAAATTTGTTCTGTCTCTTCATATTCTGAGCTCAACTCCTGTGAGTGCTGACATTTATACTCATCACTCCAACTTGTTTAAATAATTAGTGAATACTGAAATTAACTAAATGAAAAAAAACAACTTCCCACTTAAATTTGTGGTATTGGACAATGTTAGAAACCACAGCTTCTTAATTTGTACACTTTAATAAATTAATAAATAAAAGAATTTTGAAAATATTTTGTTCTAGAAATGGTGAATTATTTATTCCTATAACAGCTCTGATTTTTATGTTTCTTGGAAAAAATTAAAAATTTTAATCCAAAAATAAATTTGATTTATTAAGGACTTTAAAACATTTTTAATAGCCTTACAAAAATAAGTATTTATTTTTTTCTGTATTTTTGCTAAATTATTTTTCCTGCAGCATTTTTAATTACTACACACATATGAACACATATGAACACACATATGAACACACACAATTGTGTACACACTTAAAAGTTGATGGGTTTGGAGATGTTCAATCTGCTTCACAGTTATTTGTTCAGCAGAACCTACCTACATATTCTTTTCTACTCTAGGTACAAGGCCCGAAATTTGGAGGGAGGTGGGTAGTCAATTAGATCGACCCCAGTATGCAACTGCACTTAATTTATCGACCCCCAAAAGGATAAAAGGCAAAGTCAACCTAGGCGGAATTTGAACTCAGAATGTAAAGACAGATGAAATACCTATTTCTTTACTACCCACAAGGGGCTAAACATAGAGGGGACAAACAAGGACAGACAAACATATTAAGTTGATTACATCAACCCCAGTGCATAACTGGTACTTATTTAATCGACCCCGAATGATGATGATGATGATGATGCATGTTGAGGGAAATTTTAGTAGTAATAAGCTAGCAGACTTTTGTTGATGAGAAACAGGCACCTATTTGGGGCTAATTTCAAAACCGGGTTCCAAGTTGACCAGAATTGCTTGTACTGACCTAGCAGAGGTAAGACATTTTTAATGTTTACTGGAATTTTTTCCTACCATGCCTATAGTAGATTTGTGACCATTCTGTGGTACAGAAGTATTTTTGACTTCTATTTTTAGCTATGTAGGTTCTCATGTGGTGCCTTCGTGTGTGTGTGTTTCCTTGGATCTTACCTTTTTCAATGTTTCTGACGAAGAGCTCCGCTCAAAACGTTAAATCCTTCTTCTTTCTTTCCTTTCCTGAGCATCCAATAACACTATACTTGTTCCACATCCTGGCATTGTTGTGTTTCTGTTTGTGTTTTCATGTTTGGATTAACTATATATATATATATATATATATATATATATATATATATAAATATATATATACTGGTGTTTGTTTATATTTGTCAAGTAATGATGTTGTGTTGCTATACAAGAAGCCAGTAGCACATATCGATCTTGATATTTGCTACATCCCTTCAGTCTCAGGAAACACTTAGCTTCTTCTTTGAGGAACATAAACATCATCTGCTTGCATGTGACTTCGAATTTTCATTTAGCTAAAATCCTGACTTTGTACTAAGAATCTCTTCTCTAGTCGATAGATCTGAGACAGATGGCTCCGTTAGACAGACGATGCCCTTGTCACTTTACATAAACATATTTCAGGGTAGAAAAGAACATGTACACATGCACACTGCTACATGTGTTGTGTGTGTCTGTGTATTACCCTATGCATATCTTTATTACTTAGAAAACATTAAGTGAATTGCTTTAGCTATTTCTGTTTATCCATATAAATATACATACCCGAAGATTTGTAGACATCTTGTGCTTTTTTTCTTTGTGTCTTCCTATCTTATTTTATATCATTTTGTTGTTGTGCCTTCAAATGTCAGTGTTGCCAAACCAGCATAAAGAAATTGGAAGAAAATGTAATAAAAAAAAAACAATTGACATATTTATTTCATTATGAAATTCTTGAATATATATTTAGATTTATTTCACTCATTTGGTACAAAAGAGGAGGAATAGTCATGAGTTAACTTCATCTTTTATATAATTTATCTTTTACTTGTTATAGTCACGCTGGGGTACCCCCTTGAATGGTTTTAGTCAAACAAATCGACTTATTTCTTTTAAAGTCTTGTACTTATTTTATTGGTCTCTTTTGCCAAACTACCAAGTTATGGGGACATAAACACACACCAACAGCAGTTCTCAAGCAATGGTGCAGGGACAAACACAGGCACAAACACACATACACACACATAAACACACACGCATAGATATATATGTATACACACACACACACACACACACATATATATATATATATATATATAATATATATATATATATATATATATATATATATATATATATACATATATATATATATATACAATAAGATAAGAAAATAGAGATAATTAATAAATTATCATTTATTACTTAAAAATTTGACAAACAGCTGTTTCAGTTCAAGACCTTAAGAAAATTAATTAATAAAATTAAAAATTATTTGAAAGTTGAATCTCGTCAGAGGTAGTTCAAGATATAGAAAATGGGTGTTCAGTTCCTACATGTTGAGTAAACGGCTGCAAACCATGCTTCTTTCAGTTTCCATGAGCCAAATCCTATCATAAGGCTTTGGTCAGCCTGAGACTATAGTAGAAGACACTTGTTCAAGGTGTTGCACAGTGGGACTGAACCCAGAACCATGTGATTAGGAAGCAAGCATCTTACCAACAGTTAAAAATCTCTTGTGGCAAAAAGCTGTCAAAATTGTCAACTACAGAGAGAAATGTGTCAACCAGTTTCTTTGGATGGTTGCCTAGAAAAATCTATTTGCAAGATGTGTCATCATGAGGACACACAGACAGATATAGTCTTTCTGCTGCCCTGTCTTCTAACCATTCACCACTATCTTTGATTATCTATCTTTAACTTGCTTCAGTCATTAGACTGTGGCCATGCTGGGGCACCACATTGAAGAATTTTTGTCAACTGAATTGATCCCCAGTACTTATTCTATTCATCTTTTTTGCTGAACTGCTAAGGCACAGGGACATAAACACACCAACACCGGTTGTCAAGTGGTTTATTAACATATATTAATGTAACCTCCAAATCATTGACCAACAACACTGACCAATCTCAAACATAAACAACAACAGTGGTCATTTACTAATGATCAGACATGACAGTGGTCACACATATCTTTTAGTAAAGTGGATCACAGATCATTTCTTTCTCCATCAGTTAAGACGACGAGGGTTCCAGTTGATCCGATCAATGGAACAGCCTGCTCGTGAAATTAATGTGCAAGTGGCTGAGCACTCCACAGTCAAATGTGTACCCATAACGTAGTTCTCGGGGAGATTCAGTGTGACAAGGCTGACCCTTTGAATTACGTATACTACTCATTTTTGCCAGCTGAGTAGACTGGAGCAACGTGGAATAAAGTGTCTTGCTCAAGAATACAATGCGTTGCTGGGAATTGAACTCACAGCTACGCACCTTCACAATATATATATATATATATATATATATTGTTGGCCCTCTGAGGGTTCCAGTTGATCCGATCAATGGAACAGCCTGCTCATGAAATTAACGTGTGAGTGGCTGAGCACTCCACAGACAAGTGTACCCTTAACGTAGTTCTTGGGGAGATTCAGCGTGACACTGAGTATGACAAGGGTGGCCCTTTGAAAATACAGGTACAACAGAAAAAGGAAGAAAGAGTGAGAGAAAATTGTGGTGAAAAAGTACAGCAGGGTTCACCACCCCACCCCCTGCCAGATCCGCGTGGAGCTTGAGTGGTTTTCGTTCAATAAACACTTGCAAAGCCCAGTCTGGGAATCGAAACCCCGATCCTACAACCATGTACCTGCTGCCTTAGCCACTGTGCCATTGCGCCTCCAGGATCACAGATACAATATATAGAACATTGTCCTGATATCTGTATACAGGGACAAGGCTGAGTCTGTGACTACTTTATATAGTCAGGTTGTTTGTTATGAAGAATGTCATTTTATATTATATAAAATAGGGAAGGAGGAATTTTCAGTGTTTTCAGTTTGGTAATTTTCTCAAAGACATTAATCATGCAAACTCCTGACATCTGGTTAGAGTCAAGGCAGAGTTTGTGACTATCGTATATGGCCAACTTGTTACATATGAAGAACGTCATTTTAGATGAAATAAAATTAAGAAAGGAGAATTCAGAATTGTCAGGTTGATAATTTTCTCAAAGACATTAATTATGCAAACTAAATTAAATCATTTCGAATGTAGACAAAAATTAGATTACATAATTAGCCATTTGGGATAAAGTTTTTCCTTTTACAGTCAGTGTCCACTATAAATTAACACTTGTTGTCCTTCCCGACCAACCCATTTAAGATAAACCAATAAAACTCTTCTCTCTCAGTGACTGAAATAGTAAGAATAATTGGTTAGTAATAACATTTTCTAACTTACCTACATACCTATCTCAAAAATCTAAGAAATAAAGCAAATAGGAAACTGTTGTCTAGTGACTAACTTCTAATAATGTTTTGTGAAGTCTAGTCTGGCACAATAAGGGTCAAGAACATCATTAAGATAAAAACAACCGACTCTGCTAGCTGTGTAATCGAAATTAATTTACATTGGGCAAACTGCCAGGTTCTCTTATCACATAAGCAGTGACTGACATAAAACCAGTAGCAAAGTTCAAACAAACCTCCTCTTACGCCTCAAACTACTACTACTATTACTACTACTAGTATCGTTGAAGCATCACAAACAAATACTATCTCGTTATCAGCAATAACAACAACAACAACAACGTGTCCATTGTGAAAGAAGTTGATGGTCACAAGTTTCTATCTTTCAAAATAATACAGACATGAAAACCAAAGTTTCATTATTAATGTCACACTTCATAGGAAAAACAGAAACAGGGAGGAAATGATTAAAGGGAGATTTGGAATAAAACAGAGAGAGAGAGAGAGAGAGTCCCTTTATTATAAGGGAAGTAGGAGAGATAATTACGAAGCAAAAACAGTTAAAATATATAAAATGAGTCTGAGACGTAAGTAATTATAGTCGCTGCTAAACATCTTCTTGCTCCCTGACATTGGATGACATTTTGTAGACTTCAAGAACAAAAGAGAACGGGTCTGTCGTATATATTACATAAAGAGTTGAAAAACTTAAATTACTTGAGATTATCGATGCAATTAATATACAAAAACTCCATTTAGGGATATTTAATATCTAAAATAGGGTACGCGAGTATTTTGAAAATACTTCATGGAGTAACAACCGCACCCTGCATAGTTATGGGTTGCCTTTTAAAAAGACATGGAACCCATTTAGCCACCCTGTTAGAG
>NC_043008.1:6457306-6557306 GCF_006345805.1 Octopus sinensis | reverse complement strand
ATCTTACAATCATGAGTCCAACACACTAACCAGTAAGCCACACATTGCCACTTTATCAATGAGGTTTTTTGTTGTTTTATTTGTGTTGTTTTATTCCTTTGTATTGAGAATCAACTCAGCCAAACATTAAAATGTCCTCTGGACTGGAAAAATACAAAATATTTACAATAGAATGAGACAGAACAGACTCGTTATTGGACAGATGATTTAAAATATCTTACGGGGAAGAAAGAAGCCAGGATTTGGATGTTTCTGAATCCAATAAATATTTGTGTATAGATGAGAGTAAATGTCTGTGTGGGAATAAATATTTTGACAAAACACCCAAGAAATAAATATATATAAGCAGTAAAAATGACATCAATGCTATTAATTTCTTTTATTAATAGTACCAGTCAGACCATATGGTTTTCTGGTTTGGGACTGGAATTTATAAAACATAATCTAAGATGCAGATGAAGAAAAGATAAAAAAGGATTTTTGATTAGCAGGGAAGTTTAAGAAGGCCATTAGATATATCATTCATTGCAGTTCCACCTCACCAAAAGAGCTGTTACAGACTGATGGCTTTGTTCTTAGAGAAGAATCTTTATTTGAATTAGGAAGAAATGTATAGAAGTTCTTGTAAGCAGAGAGGACACTACTTCCATCAGGAAAATGGCCCTGCTCAGTATATCGGAAAGATGTTAGTTGAAATTCCATACAGGGTACTCAATGCAAGCCAAGGCTACACCAGAAGGTTACCATAGAAAATAGAGTGTATGTGGCAGATGTGCAGGAGCCCAAAGAACACCAAGAAATCGCAAGAAGTGATTTTTCTTCAATGCCCATGAGGTAGTGGTTAGTGTTTGTTACATTGGAAACCTAATTAACAGTGGAGGAGGATGTTCTGAAAGGATAGTTGCTAGAACAAGAACGGTGGGGAGAAAGTTCAGAGAGCCATTACTTCTGTTGGTAAGAAAGGGATTCTCTCTAAGAATGAAAGGCATAATGTATGATGCTTGTGTACAAACAGCAGTTCTACATGGTAGTATGATGAGGGCTATGGATGCAGAGGACTTGTAAAAATGAGAAAGGGACAAGACTAGTACTCTCTGTTGAATGTTGATTCATCTTATGCTCAATTTTTCTCTCAATGCATTAAGAGAAAAATTGAGCATAAGACGAATGAAATACTGTATGCAAGAAAAAAGATGCCCTGGTATGGTCATGCAATGCATATAAATGAGAACGTATGTATAAGAATATGCTGGTTATGATATATTGATGGAAATCGTGAAAGAAGGAGACACATACCCAGGAAGACATGAGATAAAATTTCAACTGAAGATGTTGTAATTCATGAAGGAGATCACAAAGAAGCAAGACGACTGGTGATTTGCTGTGCTAAAGAAGGCCTGTCTGTCTCAGTGAAAGGGAGGTTCTAATAGCTTTGCATTTATGTCTACACTCTCCCTGGGCCCTGCTTCTACATTCAATCTGTCCAACCAAGCCTTCCCTAATTTCCATCTTTCTAACACCCAGCCTGCCGTTCTTCCAATTGCAACACTGTTCAGCTGCTATAATCATATAAGAGCAGAATATTGCACACGTCTTATCCCTTTTTGTTCTACCAGTCACATCCATCTCGCATTGTAATCACGTCTACTTAGAATCTATTTGCCATTTTTGTGTATCATACTCCCCTACTTTATTTTCCCCCACTCATCCCTTTCTGCACCATTATGTATCTCTGAGCTGCATCTTAGGACTGCCATACCATATATTTAGCATTTGCTGTCATTCTCACCACTCTCATATCTGCTGCTGTTGGCCTCACACCCACCACCTTTGTCCTCCACTCACAGTAGAAACCCTCACATACCTCTAAATCCATAGATATCGCTATACATCTGTTTCTCTTGCCTCCCCACTTTCACACTGCACACATCATCTCTCTATTTTCTGCTGTTCTCCACCCTTTCTGTACTGTCACGCATCACCTCTTCCTTCCTGAGCCACTCCTAGTTATTCAACACTCCAATACAGATATTCATCATCAACTACACCAAGGTTCTTGCTCCATCCACTACATTCACCTCCAGTCCCATCTCTGGTCATCTGTCACTCTCCTCTTACACTCTTATGAACCTGTCCACCTAACCTTTCCACAACTCTGTCATTATTCTCTCTGATATGCTCTCACACCTCTTCACAACCACCATGGTCTTCATTCCAACTGCTGCCACTCACCCTTATATAATGTAGTGGTGGGCATGTACCTCTTTTACAGCAACACATCTATACCTGCTCCTTCATCATATTTAAACTCTCAATACTTGGCATAAAGCCATTAACTCTCTGCTACAATCACACTCAGTTGAGGAACTATGTTTCTTTGTCTTGTGAATTACATGGCAACTTCACTACTGCTGGTTTTATGGAAAAAGTACTCAGTATGCTCTGTAAAGTGGTTAGCATTGGGAAAGCTATCCAACCGTAGAAACCAAAGCAGACATTAGAGCTTAAGAGTTACCTGGGCTCCACATCTGTTTTGGCATGATTTCTGCAGTTGGATACCCTACCTAACGCCAAATAAAGCATATATATATATATATATATATACATATGCTTATTTTGTAGCTTAACAAGGCAACCAATGTTTTCATGTAAGTGATCTTCACAATTATTCAAACATGCCACATAGCAACACTGATACTCACCTCCATTTGTGATGAGAATTAGTGTGTGTGTGTGGTGTGTGTGTGTATGTGTGTGTGTTTATGTATGTATACATGTGTATCTGTGAATGAATGTTGTTTCCGTGTGTCTTCATGAAAATCACTTAATCACAAACGATGATATTGTTTGCATTCTCCAGTTCTATCAGTTCCAAGAACCATCAGAATGAAAATAGCTTAAAGGTAAGACATTAAGGGTTAGTGTGAGCGTGTGTAGCTTAGTGGTTAGGGCATTCGGCTCATGATCGTAAGGTCGTGAGTTCAATTCCCGGTGACGTATTGTGTGCTTGAGCAAGACACTTTATTTCACTTCACTCCAGTCCACTCAGCTGGCTAAAATGAATTGCACCTGTATTTCAAAGAGCCAGTCTTGTCATACTCTGTGACACGCTGAATCTCCCTGAGAACTACTTTAAGGGTACATGTGTCTGTGGAGTGCTCAGCCACTTACACTTTAATTTCACAAGCAAGCTGTTCCATTGATCGTATCAAGTGGGACCCTTGTCATCGTAATCGACGGAGTGCAAGGGTTAGTGACCAAAAAAGCATCTGACCACAGAGAATCTGTCTCAATAAGTTTTGCCTAACATACCACAATGGAAAAATGCCGTTCAAGAATTTGGACCTGGAGATCTCCATTTACAGCAACTTCGAGAGTCACCTCCAAGTGGTGTCGAGCGTCAACGAAGAGCCCTTGACTACAACAAGACGACCAAAGTTTTTTTTTTCCAAGGTCTGGGATCTCCCGCCCCTAAGCCCTAGACCATCACCTAATCACCCTTACCCGTCTTGTTGATTAACAACAACAACAACAACAATGGAAAAATGGATGTTTAAATGCCAATGATGATGGAGGTGGAGATGATGGTGGTGGTGGCGGGGTGGGGGGGTGTATGTACTTACCGATTCCTTCAAGTCTACTATTACGTGTTAAGTATTTTCTGGTTTAAATTATGGTTTTGTGTGGGTGTTTATAAAAATAATATTTCATAAGCGTATATAATGGATGTCTTACATACTTCTTTTGACTGTATGCCTCTGTGAAGCATTTGAATGCTTCTTTTATTATTATTATTATTATAATTATTATTATTATTATTATTATTATTATTATCATTATTATATAGCAATACTGGAATACATACCTTGATGTGTGTGTAAGTGTGGACGTGTGTATTCATGTGTGAGTGGTGGTGGTATGGTGGGAGGGCATGTGTGCACAAGTGCAAACAAGTAAAACAGTAAAACCAAAGTAAAATTTTTGAACGGAAAAACCAAATCTCAATATTTCTTCAATGCAGTCTCTTTTCAAAGAATGCTATTTTAGCTGTAATGGTTAACATGATACCATCAATTATTTCAGCTATTATGTAGTTGTCAAGTACTGAACCAGAGTAGCTTTTCACTGCAAGGTCTATTGATTACTTCTACCAGTAAAACACAGACGCAACTTCCTTCTTACGTAAGTTAAGCGCATCACATGTCATAGTACAATGCATCCGTACTCACGTATCTGTGGATACGTACACAAGTGTATGTTTATGGACTTGCATACACACACATATACACACACATACACATACATATACTAACACGTGCTCCTAGATACAAATTTATTCATAAACAAACACATACATACATAAATATTTGCACATAATTACAAATAAATGCACATAGATTCTTCACCCTACATGCTCATCTAACTGTGCATATATATATATATATATATATATATAACTGTGCAATTATATATATATATATATATATAATATATATATATATATATATATATATATATTATATATAACTGTACAAATATATATATATATAATTGTACAGTTTATATAATTGTGCAATTATATATATATAACTGTGCAATTATATATATATATATATATATATAATATATATATATATATATATATATATATATATAATATATATATAACTGTACAAATATATATGTATATAATTGTACAGTTATATATATACATATATATATATTTATATTTATATATACATACATATATATCTATCTATCTCTCTCTCTCTCTCTTTCTCTCTCTCTCTCTCTCTATATATATATATATATATATATATACATATATGTATATGTATCTACGTATGTATATATGATATTTCATTGAAAACAATTCTTATTCGATTTATCTTGAAAATTACATCCACTTGAAATGTATGATTTCACGAGCCTTTCACTGAATGCTGAAATTGCCAAACTCATGTATTTCACTTCTTAATTTTGTCAAATCATTTTCTATTCATTTCATTCATCTTTCTTTGGAACATTCATTCTTCCAAACCTTTCTTTTGGCAGTTGCAATTTTTGTCTGTAAAAGAAAAATAATCAGGAAATCTTTGATGCATGAGATATATTAGTTGTTTCTATCCCTGCTCTCCCTTCAATTTTTTTCTTTCATGAAAATAATGCTCCAGCATGGTATTGGCTGTGGTAACTTTAAAAAAAAAACATCTCGTGTAATCTTCTCAAGGAGTGAATTTATCAAATTATTATCAATGTTCCTCACGGTGACACGTGTGAATTGAAAAAAAGAAATAACTGTTTTGAGCTTGGCCGTCCATTGATGGAAGAAATGAAGACTAAGATAGTCACAAAGATGAAGATGCTATGGCATTAGGGGTGGCAAACTGGCAGAAACGTTAGCATGCCGGGCGAAATGCTCAGCAGTATTTCGTCTGCCATTACGTTCTGAGTTCAAATTCTGCCAAGGTCAACTTTGCCTTTCATCCTTTCGGGGTCGATTAAATAAGTACCAGTTACGAACTGGGGTCGATATAATCGACTTAATCCATTTTTCCTCTCTGTGTTTAGCCCCTTGTGGGTAGTAAAGAAATAGGTATTTCATCTGTCATTACGTTCTGACTTCAAATTCCGCCGAGGTTGACTTTGCCTTTCATCCTTTCGGTGTCGATAAATTAAGTACCAGTTACGCACTGGGGTCGATGTAATCGACTCAATCCGTTTGTCTGTCCTTGTTTGTCCTCTCTGTGTTTAGCCCCTTGCGGGTAGTAAAGAAATAGTTAATAAAGGCAGGATGAGCTATTCATATGGCTAGGACAAACATGGGGCTGTTAGGGTATTCAAATTTCAACATTCTTATCATTATTGACATCCTGATATTTGATTTTCTTTGCTTTGCGTAGGCAACATGTAAATAACCCATTCACACAGCTTCACAAACTCTTAGACATTTGCATAGATTCACATTCTTGCTTGTTTGCATCAACAAATAGACAGATATTCCCATATAAACCGAAATTCCCATATAAATATTCTTGCACATACACATGTCTTTGTTGCTACACATAATAAATGTCATTCAATCTACAGAAAGGTAAAAAAAAGCGAATATTAATCCAGATCATGTTTAGCATGTAGTTTTCATCTTAAAATGCATTCCATTTATATTGTAAGAAAGTAAAAATTAACCAAGGTGAACATAGGCCAATTTGAATAAAAAAAAAAACATTGTTAATTCCAAATTTCTATTCCAAAGTTAAAATACTGAAATAATGTTGCTTAAGGCAAGAATTTTAAGCAATTTTTTTTTCCCAAGTTATTACACCATTATAATTTATTCTAAGTGAAGTATGGTTGAGATTGGAAATGAAATGTTACTGCTGCATGTTTTACACATGTTCAAAATTTATGTCTGTTTTAAAAATTTGATTACTATGGCGGAAAAAATATCTGAATTTTGTTGTGATTCTTGTTTGGAAGTCTGAGTTGACTGGAGCGGAATGGTTACAGTTGTGGTCGAGGGAACCGAAGTCTGTTAGTTCAAATCATCATCATCATCATCATCATCGTTTAACGTCCACTTTCCATGCTAGCATGGGTTGGACGATTTTGACTGAGGGCTGGTGAACCAGATAGCCACACCAGGCTCCAATCTTGATCTGGCAGAGTTTCTACAGCTGTATGCCCTTCCTAACGCCAACCACTCCAAGAATGTAGTGGGTGCTTTTTATGTGCCACCGGCATGGGAGTCAGTCAGGTGGTACTAGCAATAACCTCGCTCAAATCTTTTTACACAATTCCACGTGCATAGGTGCCAGTAAGGCGACGCTGGTAATGATCACGCTCGAATGGTGCCCTTTTACGAGCCACTGACATGGAAGCCAGTTAGCCACTCTGACAACAATCACGCTCGAATGATGCCCTTTTATGTGTCACCAGCATGGAAGCCAGTTAGCCGCTCTGGCAATGATCATGCTCGGAAGGTGCTCTTGGCACCCTACTAGCACAGGCACAAGTGCCAGTAAGGCGACGCTGGTAACGACCACACTTGAATGGTGCCAAATGGTGTCTCTTTTAAACAACTGATTATGTAGAAAACTCTAAGGACAATGAACAAGATTCTATGTGGTCTCTCAACCTGCTAGAAATAGCAGTTAAATATCTCTCAGATTTTTAGATACTCTGCACTCTTGTGAAAAAGAGGACCATTGGATAAATAAGTTCTGAGTACAGAGTATCTAGAAAACAGATGAGGTGGTCATGGCCAGAATACCTTTAACTATATTCAAGACTTATGTAGAATTGAATAATAACTAAAACAATTACAGTTTCTCAAAATTTTTTAATCAATTAATCTCAAATTAAAACATAGTTCATTAATTAAGAGCACTAATTATAAAATAACTTTCTACTATAACTAAATTGATTAAATCTAAAGTTTATTGAAATTTTATATTTTCTTTCTATATTTAATTATTTTCAGTAAAGTTAAAACAAGCATCACAATTCTCAATTTAATGTCCATTTTCACATATTCAAATGAATCTATCTTCTCCAAGACAATTTCTGACCAACGCTTGCAATCCCTTGACATTTCTTTTATGACCTTTAATGTCTTGTGGTCAGCCATCACCATTTTCTCATGTCAACTTCTTCCATTTAGTTAACTTGGAATATAATTTTTAACCAACTGTAATCCTCCCACGTCTACATCAGATTCTTGTTATATCTAGTTTTGATCTCAGCTTCTTTGAGCTACGTTGGTCATCTACCCTGCCACAAAGCATATTCACCTCATTCTGCCCCTCTATCATAAATCATACATTCAACGTTTATTTCTGCCATCTGTCATCATATTTTATTCACAGTGTAGGAGTGGCTGTGTGGTAAGTAGCTTGCTTACGAACCACATGGTTCTGGGTTCAGTCCCACTGTGTGGCACCTTCGGCAAGTGTCTTCTACTATAGCCTTGGGCTGACCAAAGCCTTGTGAGTGGATTTGGTAGATGGAAACTGAAAGAAGCCCGTCGTATATATATATATATATATATATATATATGCATATATGTATATATATATATGTGTGTGTGTGTATATATATATATATGTATATATATATATATGTATATATGTGTATGTGTGTCTATATATTTGTGAGTTTGTGTTTGTTCCCCCAACATTGTTTGACAATCGATGCTGGTGTGTTTACGTCCCCGTAACTTAGCGGTTCGGCAAAAGAGACCGATAGAATAAGTACTAGGCTTACAAAGAATAAATCCTGGGGTTGATTTGCTCGACTAAAGGGGGCGCTCCAGCATGGCTACAGTCACGTGACTGAAACAAGGGAAAAAAATCATCAATCAAACAATCAACATCAGATGCTGTCTTTGAATCCCTTTGTTGCCAGTAAAGATAACAACCCCCTGCCCCCTCCACCCCACCCCACTCCACCCCACTTTGTATTTTGGTTACTTTGCTTTCATGGCACCCACCTATAGTAGGGGTTATTTTCCATGAACAACAAAAGGTATCAACAGCTTCTAGAGAACCCTATGAATATTAGAAGGAATTTATTTCATAAAATTTCTTCCTGCTTATTCCCACCTACCACCACCACCACCACCACCACTACCCCACCCCCAGTGCATCTCTTACATAAACAAGCTCTTGCATAAACAGGAAAATGAAAACAAGAATGTTGTTTTCGTAGCGGCAGCCTTCAACATTCTGAAGTTCCGGCGCTAAAAATTTATCTATTTATAAACCCCTTCACATGGATTCTAGAAGGTTCTAGAAGGTTGCATCACATGGTGGCTCAATGCTGATTGGTCAGTTAATTGGCCAATGATGCAAAGTGGTTATGGCTAATCCATGACTCATGCTTGGCAATTCAGTCTGCTACAAGTCTTTCTTTATTTATCAACCTTTCTACAACTACATTACACCTTCAGAGCGTCTACAGTTTACGTTAGATGCACCATATTGAATTTCTATCTTCTTTTTTCCTGCATATGGCCATTTCTCAACTGGTAACAAGTTTTTGCCCTCTGGCTTGTCCAATAAAACTTATAAGTATTGTTTAGCTCTCTTTGAGACCCTCTAGATGTACGGCTTGCTGCCACCTTTTGCAGTTTCTCATCTCATTCTCTGACAAAGTAGGCTGTAGTCATTGACATACAGAGTCCTACAAACAGCTTAAATTCTTCTGTTAGTACTGGCGAACTATAATATACATGAGGCACTGAGAACCGAATTCCAATAGACACCTACTTGCAGATTAAATTCTTCTCTAAACACGTTGATGGTTCTTGCTTAGCTAATGACACAGAATGGCTTGTATGAGACTGTACGACTCACACTTAACATTCATCTTAGCAACCACTGACTGTAGAAAACAGTGGTTTACTCTTTAGCAAAAAACTTGTGTAGTTGTTTCACTCGGAAGAGGATATTGTTTGTATCCTGCCCTGACACTAAACTGCACTGCATCTCGTCTGCTAGTTTTCATTCTAATTAGTTGTGATGTAACTTGTTCTGTTACTTTCATAACCCGGTCCCTTAATCTGGCTATGTGTCTCCTCTCTGTAAGTATTAGAGTTAAACATTGTAGTCAAAGACTCTACTGTCTGGTAAGCTTTTGTTATTGGCACAAAGATGAAAAGAGTGAGCTGGCAGAATGAGTAACATGTTGGACAAAATTCCTGACAGCATTTCTTTGTTCCAGGTTCAAATTTTGCCAATGTCAACTTTGCCATTCATCCTTTAGGGTTTCGGTACTGGGGTCAATGTAATTGACTAACCCATCTCCCTAAAAGGGCTAGCAGAAAACAATATTACTACTAGAATGAAGCTGGTGAGCTGACAGAGTCATTAGCAGGTCAGGCAAAATGCTTAGCTTTTCATCTGTCCTTACATTCTGAATTAAAATTTCATCAAGATCAAACTTGCCTTTTGCCCTTAAAATAAGTACCAGTAAAATACTGGAGTCGATGAAATTGCATGCCTAGTGCCAAAATTTGAAACTAATATTACAACAAGAATGAAATGCTGAGAGTCATACAATTTGATACAAAAGTGACTTTGTATGATTTCTAATAAAAGAATTGGTCAGCGTTAAACTTAAAACTTGAGTTTCCAATATGTGAATGAGCAGAACTCTTCAATCATAAGCCAAAATTGCCTTATGGCACCTATTTAAGTATGGCTCTTTATAGTTCAGATTCCACTAAGGTCAACTTTAACTTTCTACCATTTTGATCAATAAAATACAGAACCAACCTTCTAGTAGAGAGATTTAAATTACAACAGTGCATAATAGATGTGAATGAAATTATCATACTGGATGTCAAGTAGAATGTTATCTTCATAATGTTTTCAGATTAAAAAACCGTTTTCACTCACATTCCCCAGACCTTTTAACTCCATACGTTTCCATATTTTCGTTTATTTTGTATTTAAAAGTATATTTGTTTCAATTTATAAGTTTTTCTGACTACATAATGATAACTAAAAGTTTAGATAATTTATAACCCGACAACTGTTTATGGAATTTGACAATTCCACATAGAATAATATTTTAAAGAGATAAGAGATGGGCAATTTAAAAAAAAGGAATGAAGAATTCACAAAAACAAAACTGAAATCAAGATTACATTAAGTGCAACTGCTAAAATCCTTTAAAATTATTAAAGAATAATCTTTTAATGTGTAGATTCCAATATGAAGAAAATGAATCGGCATTGCTTTGGGAAAATGATTTCCTGAGTGTTAAAAGGTTTATCCCAAAAATATTTCTAATAAAATAAACGCTAAGGTTTTATGACAACAACAATAACAACAACATTTCTAATAACAGCTGCCTGCGGGATGCTAAAGATTAAATTTTAAAATATATTTTCTTCAAAATTTAAAATGCTTGATACTTCTGTGCAGAATAGAAGGTACGTATATATATATATATATATATATATGTGTGTGTGTGTGTGTGTGTGTGTGTATATATATATATATATATATATACACATGAGCACACACACACATGTATATGTATTTATGTATACATTCATATTCACATACACTTGCATGCAAATACACACAGACATATGCATGTATGTATGCATACATACATGTCATTATGCACACACACACACTCATACATATATATGCATGTATGTATACATACGCACATGTGATTATACACACACACACATACTCATATATATATGCATGCATGTATGTATACATACGTACATGTGATTATACACACACACACATACTCATATATATGCATGCATGTATGTATGCATACATACATGTCATTATGCACACACACACTCATACATATATATGCATGTATGTATATACATACGTACATGTGATTACACACACACACATACTCATATATATATGCATGCATGTAGTATACATACGTACATGTGATTATACACACACACACATACTCATAATATATGCATGCATGTATGTATACATACGTACATGTGATTATACACACACACACTACTCATATATATATGCATGCATGTATGTATACATACGTACATGTGATTATACACACACCACATACTCATATATATATATGCATGCATGTATGTATACATACGTACATGTGATTATACACACCACACATACTCATATATATGCATGCATGTATGTATACATACGTACATGTGATTATACACACACACACATACTCATATATATATGCATGCATGTATGTATACATACGTACATGTGATTATACACACACACACATACTCATATATATATGCATGCATGTATGTATACATACGTACATGTGATTATACACACACACACATACTCATATATATATGCATGCATGTATGTATACATACGTACATGTGATTATATAAATCAAAGCTGCTGAAAACTAAATTATAAATTACTTTCCTGAAAAGTTTCAAATATTTATCGTTAAAAACATAACATGTTTTCTGTGAAACTGTGATATGCTGTTACATGTGGTGTCCCCTGGTGGACAGTTAGAGTAAAGGAATTAATCATTTCTACATAATATTTGGTAGGATTAGAAGTCTGACATGTTGAATATGTGATATTATAATTTGCTGTTGCTTATGTGATATTAGCAACACTACCTGACAGAGACCAAGTTTCTATAAAGAATTAGAAAATGATTAATGGTTATTATTAAAGGTGTGGCCCTTAGTGAAATCTTAATTACTCAGGTGCAAAACAGTGGCCTACCACTGGAAGTATATTTACATGCATACACTGCTTAGAGGTCAATATAGCTGATTAAAATCCTTGAATGTAGTACTGCAGCATGGCCACACTCAATGAACTGGAATTAGTAGAGGGGGAAAAAGGTGGCGAGCTGGCAGAAACGTTAGCATGCTGGGCAAAATGCTTAGCGGTATTTCGTCTGCTGCTATGTTTGGAGTTCAAATTCCGCAGAGGTCGACTTTGCCTTTCATCCTTTCGGGGTTGATTAAATAAGTACCAGTTACACACTGGGGTCGATGTAATCGACTTAATCCGTTTGTCTGTCCTTGTTTGTCCCCTCTATGTTTAGCCCCTTGTCGGCAATAAAGAATTAGTAAGAGTGGGGAAAAAGCAATAGACTAATGAATTTTTATTGGATCTAACTTCAGAGAGGCTGCATTTCCATGATGGTGGAGGAGGTTTAAACCAGACGTAGCGATAAATGTTTTGCACTTCCATTTCTCTTGTATGAACTTCTAAATACTGGCGTGGAGATAGGGATATTAGTAGCTCAATATTATGTTTTGAAAAATTTCTCATAAATATCGTCACTGGAATGGCTTTTATAATATTACATTTGGTAGAGATTAGCAATGCAAACATTTAGATAAAGATTTCTCTCTTTGTCCAACATACAGACTGGGTGTTATTGCATTTGCTTAATTCTTCCCATTACACAATGCTGATCTTTGCAACAAGTAACCATATTTCTGGGGCAAAGATGCCCAGTTTTTGTAACCTTTTGTTGCAATATAACAACTTCTGAAGTAGATGCAAGAGAATTATCGATTGGAGTGCATCCACTGTTGCAAATACAGACAGCACAAAGAAACTCCATAAAGATCAACAAACATATTGAATATAATAATCTTTGCAAAAATTGATTGGCAATAAATTGGCACTTCGTTTGACATTGATTAATGGTAGCATGGTGCAAAGTTAATGAATGGATCGGCAACGTACATGTTAATTTTCCCCGTTTCTTATCAGCATGTCAAATAAATATACCAGAACTCATTGACAAGAAAGGTTTAAATCACTGCCTCAGCGTCTTTGGTAATTCTGCTTTGTTTTCAGTGCCATGCTTGTTAAAAGAAGAATGCTGTGTGTTGTGTGTATTGAGATTATATAACTAACTTGCTGGTTGTTTTTTAGATGTTTTTTCTATGGTAGTTTACTTGTTAGGAGACTTCTAAATAGCCTGAGGTAACAGCTCTTCTTTGACTAGAAGCTATATAAAAACATCAGCTTATTTGATGTTGCATTAGTCATTTCATCTCCATAATTGAGACCAAATGAAGAAAATTGAAAATAAACGTTTTTCTGACATATTTCCCTCGTATTATTACTAACTAAAACACATCAAATAGAATGGAATTTTGTGTGTTGCCTTCATAATTTTTCTATTAAACTTTTTAATCTTTTTACTTAATTACCTGTCTTTTGCAATATTTTTGAATTAATTAAAATTTTGAATCCTGAACAAGAAAAAAAAATGAAACAAAGGACAAAAGCTCATTTAATGGAGAAATGAATGAAAATTGATGAGCTTTCTTTTTAATTATAACTGTTTCTTAAAGTTTGGTGGTTTACTTGAATACTTATGAAGCATCTGTAAAGTTAGCTTTGCCATTTTGCAAAACTGATCATCGAGAAAACTTGATTAAAATGTGAAGCATTCAGTATCTTAGCTACTGAAATATTTTTGGACACCGTGAACATTTCTTAATGACATCTAGATTGATATTAGTATTTATTGATGCGAATGTGATTAATATAGTCAATTACATATTTTTTCTTAACTGAGTGAATCTATTCATAGGTAATTAGTCGTTTTGTTGACATAAGAGAGCATCTCTCTCAGCTATATTTGTGCTATACTTGGAATGTAAACCTGCTAATCAATAAAACACTTATATATTACCAATAATGGAAATTGTACTTGCTCCATCTATTTGCAGCAAGGCGTGGAAGGCAAGCTTAGTTACCACTTTTGGCTATAAATCCAATGCTATTACTGGTATCAGAGAATGAAAATATTTGTGAATTTGGTTGAAATGCAAAAGATTTAGATTTTGGCATCAAAATATTCTTTAACATATTTTGAGTCAAAATGTGGAATAAGCTGTCATAAAATTGATGTTCGCTTCCTTTCTGTTCTTCACTAGAAGCATCTCCTTTGACTAATATTATTAGAAATCTCTATAAAGGTACAAACACCACAATCTCATAAACATTTCTATTTTAACCTATACATATATATATATATATATGGGTATGTATGTATGTAAGTATGTGTACATATATATATATATATATACATGTATGTATGTAAGTATGTGTAGATATATATATATAGAGAGAGAAGATATATATAAATATATATGTATATATTTATATATATATATATATATATGTATATATATTTATATATATATATATATATATATATATATATATAGTACTGGAATTAGGCTTGTCTCCAGGAGATAATCATTTATAAATGAAAGTTTTGCAAAAAAAATAAAGAAGTTTAAAAAAAAAATGTTTATAGTATATTTATATCATTTCCAAGTTCAGGTGTCTTTAATATATATTTATTTATTACTTATTAATTTAATGTTATTTAATTATCCTAACTTAAACTGTCATAAATATATCTTGTTAATGTTGTATTATCTTGAGTATTGAGGATATAACTTTCAAACAGACAATCACATTAGCCAGTGAAAGGTTTGCTAGACTCAATCTGACAGATTGCTATTTACTGATGTTATAAAACACCCATCAGCCTCTAATGGGTACCTTTCACAATAGATTCTATACAAAAGACTGCAATTGTTCTTCCATATTGGTTATCTTACCACTTCTGATATTTCAGATTGACCATCACTTAATTTCATTCATGATTCTCAACTGAAAACTATTAATATTTTATATTGTTAGGCCGGTTCATACTCCATTGTTACTGATCTAAATTCATTACCAACTTTGACTTTCATCTCATTGACATTGATAAAATAAGTACCAGTAATAATAGTGGGGTTAGGGGTGGGGAAAAGTTCAGTGATCATTACCTCGTCTCCCACAGAAGTCGTTGACCTTGTGACTCATACACATTTCTACATAATTACTCAACATAATTGTCTTAATCAAACTGAACCATAATTTCTACTCAAAATAGTTCATAGGTTGAATATTACAGAATATTACAGAATATTACAGAATATTACAGGAACCATTGTCACAGGGAAGGTCGGGAGGGGGAGGGGGGTTGACTGCAACTTCGACTCCCTACAAATCAGTCCCTATTGAGAAATCTATTTCCAACCAGAGAATTGTTATATCTGAATTCCCAGCAGTTTTGGCAGAGTTTCAAACTATAATCTATTGTGTCTCGTAAAACTATATAACTCGTTGTTGTTGTGCTTCAATATTTGGGTTACAACAAGTCAGCATCATTAAATGAAATTGGTTCTACCATTAAACCTTCATGTTCAAAAATGATTGCAATTGGTTTTATAGTTTATACCTCGTTCCATGTTCACAGATTATTCTTGGACCAATAAATTACATTGATTGTCTGGCTTATATCGTGCTTCATGTTCACACATATATTCTCTATCAATAAACCACATTGATTCTTAGACAAGAACTATTCTCTTTGTTTCAGTCAGAACAAGACATTAAACTGTATATATATAGTTTGTATCGCATTATATACATATGTAGATAAACACCATATTATTGTACTGTACTTGATGAAGTTCATTTTGTACCTTCAGATAAACACCGTACCATCACCAGCATTCACAGCTTCTGATAAACAGTGCTGCATCATTCCTTAAAATACAACATATAAGAATAATTACCTTTTAGCTATTCACCTGTTCAATATTTTTTTTATTTTCAACAAATTCATTCCTTTACTATTATTAAAAAGATAAAAAAATAAAGTAAAGAGAAAATGTAAAAACTCAAAATAATTAATCTGAGGAATAATTGAAGAGTATTTCTGGTCTGCATAAGACTGTGGTATACACTTGGGTCTTACTTAAAATTTGATGCCGACCAACCTTTCTGATTTCTGAGAAATTTTGATGTAAGACGAGATATAAAGAAAATAGAATCTTTGTTATGTTACTATGTCTGTCGATTGTTTGGGGAAAATGGTCCATGATTCATTCCAGAGTTTACTTAATTTCACATTATTCACTAATCTCTCACTCTCTCTCTCTCTCTCTCTCTCTCTCTCTCTCTCTCTCTCTCTCTCTCTCTCTCTTATTTTACAATGAAAAATACAAATTATTGTTATTTTTTTAGCTCTCGGTGATCTCTGGTCAAGCCAAACTATAATGAAAATTCACTCCAGTTGTGACCATCCCATTAATTTATCTTAGCTTATTTGCAGTGAAGACACATGAATCAGTGGTTATAGTGTCGTACTCACAATCATAAGGTAGTAAGTTCGATTGCAAGACCAGGCTGTGTGTCATGTTCTTGAGCAAGACACTTTATTTCACGTTGCTCCAATTCACTCAGCTGTAGAAATGAGTTGCAACATCACTGGTCCCAAGCTGTATCGGCCCCTTTGCCTTTCCCTTGGACAACATCAGTGGTGTGGAAAGGAGGGGCTGGTATGCATGGGCGACTGCTGGTCTTCTATAAGAAACCTTGCCTGGACTTATACCTCAGAGAGGAAATTTCTACATGCAATACCATGGTCAACAAGTGTGATTGTTACCAATGTCACCTTACTGGCACCTGTGCCGGTGGCATGTGTAAAAAGATTCTAGCGAGGTCATTGCCATTACCACCTGACTGGCCCCATGCCAGTGGCATGTAAAAAGCACCCACTACATTATCGGAGTGGTTGGTGTTAGGAAGGGCATCCAGCTGTAGAAACTCTGCCAGATCAAATTTGGAGCCTGGTGCGGCCATCTGGTTCGCCAGCCCTCCATCAAAATCGTCCAACCCATGCTAGCATGGAAAGCGGATGTTAAACGATGATGATGGCGATGATGATTCATGACCTAAGGGGTCTTTTTTATTTGCAATACACAAGCTGTCTTTTCCTCTTCTAAAACAGTAAAATATGTTTTAAAGATTTAACTGTTATTTCCAGCAGATCAATAGGGCCCCTCCCACCCACTGTAACGTTCAGTGGAACAATGCTCAATTGCCAAACAGTTCCAGTTTATAGTGGTGGTCACTAATATTATAGCACCCAAGTGTCCACTGCCCAACGTTCTCCAATACATCCATCAGCTTTCCAGACACACATATTTTATGTTATCGATTAATTTTCTTTAATTTTTGCTTTTCATTAACTTAATTGGGAGGTCTTAGCTCTCTCTTAAATAACAATATTTTTTGTCATAAAATCTTCTTTGATGTTTCTTTCTGATTTAGAAACTAATATTTCTAAATTAGCTACTTTGATGCCACTTTCTCTTCACTACCAAGATTTTATATCTTAACAGCTGTGCATATATTTGTCTTGTTTCGTAGTAGATTATTCAAACTATACACATATGTGCATGTATGTACACACACACACACACACAGACTTTTACTTTCTCTTTCTCTTTCCCTCACGCACATGATTATATACACAAATCTAAATACACACAGATAGATAAACTGTATACTTTCCCACCCCGATCTCTCCACCCTTCCCTCTCTCTCGCTTTCTCTCTCTCTCTACCATACATTTTAATTTTTTTTCATCTATTACAAATTTCTTGTTTTAATTTCACCCTTGTATAAATAAATAAATAAATAAATAAATAAATATATATATGTGTGTGTGTGTGTGCATATATATATATATATATATATATTATATATATATATATATATATAAATTGTGCAACATTTTCCCAAACACACACACACACACATACGTACAGATATACACATATATAAGTATATATGTATGTATACATATTCCAAGAAGCTTTCATTCCCTCTATCCAGACATTTCCCCCCATATCTCTCTCACTGTCTCTCTTTCTCTCTCTCTCTCTCTCTCTCTCTCTCTCTGCCACTCTCTCTTCTTGGTCCAACACCTTCAAAAAACATCTGTATCTTAGTGTACAACAGCAGATATAATACTCCAATAAAAGAAATAGAAATCTTGTTTAACAATAGGTTTGCTAACAGATTAGATGAAAAAAAAAAAAGATTCTTGAATAAAGTAAAACGAATATTTCACCACAAACCAAATCCACAGTTTTTTAAAGAATTTAAAAGAACTTTTTTTGTAAACTAAACAAAGAATTTTTCCTTTCCAGTCACAATAATATTATAAACATATAAAGTTGTCCTGATCTTAACGAACAATGAAAGGCGTAAAAGTGATAATAATATAATATTTTAAGACTACATCTGTCTATTCGACAATGCCAAACATAACAGCCAAATTCCTTTCAAATCACACTCTTATGAAAAAGGAAGTCACATCACATGATTGATCCTCCATCAGTTTCGACAATGAGCATTCAGTTATTGGATCAATTGAACATACAGCTTGTTACTATTTAAACGGCTGAGTATTCCATGGACATCGGTACCCTTAAAATGATTCTGTGGGGAGAATACGAGTAAACACAACATGGAGCAAAACTGGATTTTTTTAATTACAGGAACAGTCTAGCTGACAGGCTTCTTTACAGTTTCCACATGCCCAGATTTGCTCACAAGGTTCAGATTGACCAGAGGCTGTGGTAGAGGAACTTACTCAAGAAGCCAATTGAACCTAAGACTTTAGAATTTTTAAACAAATCCTCAACCCTTCACTCATGTTTCATCAGACCCCTAAAAAGATGGATGGGATGTCTTTAAACAGCAAAAATATGCACCATCAGAGGTAATATATACATACATACATATACATACACATATATATATATATATCTATATATATAAAACTCTAGTTGTGTGAGTGTCTGTCCCCTTCGATTTAGATTCCTAACTCCTCCCACATTTTGCGGTGCAGTTTAACCAAATTCGGGTATCTTATAGTCGTGATTCATATCGAGCCCGTCTGACTATTAGCGCGCGTCAACGATGAGTCTACGATTTTAAAAATAATTTAACATCATTTTTTATTCCATTTTAATGCATAAAATGCATCGTATGTCGATGGCGGCGGAGTTGGCGTCCACGCTCACAGCTGCACCTGTTTGCTTCTCCCCCTTCCCTCCCTCGTGAAGCTGTGGGGAAGGGAGTGTAAAGAAATCAACGTTGTAATGCGTTGTGAAGGAAACCAGCGTTCTTTTAGAACAACGACTTCATGGCTTGAAGACACCAAAACAAAAATGGCTAAGAAAGCCCGAATTTATAAGGGAAGTAACTCTCTAAAAATGCTTATATAGTTATTTCCCTTACAAACCCGAGCAACGCCGGGCGATACTGCTAGTATATTATATATTAAACTCAAGCTGTTATATTTAATTTGTTTATCCATATAATTGCCTCTCTATATGCATGTATGTATATATGAGTGTGTGTGGGGGGGGGGGGTTGACAGCAACTATTCAGTCACCAGTGTTGCTAATGACCAGCAGGCTGGGTATAAATCAGATATTAACAACAGAGCCAGTATTATTAGTGAAAGGCAGTCTTTAAATCCTACTTAATGCAGATTTAACTGTTTATATATATATATATATATATATATCAGAGGAAGAGAAATTTGATCAGCATATGGTTAGTGGATGCCTGCTGCTGATGAGGTGTAAAATATACAGAAATCACATGATACAGCAGTTCCACCACTGATGCAGGACAATTCTTGTCTGTTATTGATATCTCGTTAAATGTAAATATGAGAAGCGTTCTCAGGATGAATACGGTAATGATACACCCCTCTCATAATACATCCACACTAATTGGCATTTAATGACTCACACACACACATCAGGAGTGGCTGTGTGGTAAGAAGCTTGCTTCCAAAACACATGAATCCAGGTTCAATCCCACTGTGTGAAACTTTGGGCAGGTGTCACCTACTCTAGTCTTGAGCCAACCATAGCCTTGTAAGTAGATTTGGTTGATGGAAGCTGAAACCTGTCGTATATACATGTATGTATATATCTATGTGCGTGTCTGTGTTTGTCCCCCATCACCACTTGACAACCAGTGTTGGTGTGTTTACATCTCCATAACTTAGCGGTTTGGCAAAAAAGACTGATGGAACAAATACCAGGCTTCAAAAATAAGTACTGGGGTCAAAAAAACGGATTAAGTCGTTTATATTGACCCCAGTACGTAACTGGTACTTATTTAATCAACCCTGAAAGGATGAAAGCAAAGTCGACCTTGGCAGAATTTGAACTCAGAACGTAAAACTAGATGAAATACTGCTAAGCATTTCGCCCAGCATGCTAACATGTCTGCCAGCTCGCTGCCTTCATATGTTACTCATATTGACATGACTTCTATGATTGGAAGTCTTTCTGAACATTCAGCACCAGCGCTACCAAGGTTGGCATGACCTTAACTAGAAAACAATAAAGGGTTCTCTTGACTGTATTATCTTCATTCATTTGGTAACAGCTTTACAATGTGAGTGAAATGACAGTATGGTTGAGGGGGAGGGGACATTTGCTAAAAGTAGTTTTTCAATAGAGACATGGTAGCTTCAAGTTTAAATGCTGAGAGAAAGAGAGAGAGATTGAGAGTGAGAGTTGGGGAGGTTGAGCTTGAGTGATGGGTAGTGATATAGATGAGTGATAGTGAGAGAGTGATGGATGTCAAGAATGAAGGAAATGATGGAGAAGGAGAGCTGGTTAGTAGCAAAGGAGAATAAAAGGAAAAGAATATCAGATACCAACAAATTTGATACAATCTTTCACTATGCAACATTAATATATGGTGCAATGGAAAGGAGAGACTGTGAGAAGCAGAGAGATGAGAGAATATCAAATATACGTGTGTACAAATATGTTTGTATATATATATGTATATATTTATATATATATATATGTTTATATATGTATATATATACATATATATGTATGTATATATGTATATATGTATATATATATGTATATATGTATATATGTATATATATATATGTACATATGTATATATGTATATATATATGTATATATATATATATATATATATATATATATATGTATACATATATATATACATATATAATACACATACTTATATATACATGTGTGTGTGTATATGTATGTACACATATATCTGTATATACATATTTAAGTATGTATGGGTATATATATGTATGTATTTTATATATATATATATCTGTATGTCTGTACCTATATATGTGTGTGGCTCTGCGCTTAAGAAGCTTACTTTTCAACCACATATTTCTGAGGTTCAATCCCTCTGCATGGCACCATAAGAAAGTGACTTCTTTTATAGCCCCAGACCAACCAAATCCTTGTGATTATGTTTGATAGATGGAAAAAATAAAAGAAGCCCCTCTTGTATGTGTGGCAGTGGGTGCTTTGCTGCCTCCATGTCTCGAAAGTACATGGTAGTTGTAAACACTAGCAAACAACAGTGTTTTTTTTTACTGTTTCCAGCCTTCCATGAAAACATGTCTGGTTATGGGGAAATATTAAGCCATTAACTGCCAATTTAATTTATTCATATTTTTGGCTTTGCCAGGTCTCTTAGGAGTTAAAATAATATATAGTAATTAAAGTTTCTTCATATGTGAATTATTTTGGAAGTTATGATAAATTTTTTGAAAAGTACCAAATTGGGATCACTGAAAAACAAGCATATTTATCCTTTTCTATTCAATTGCAATAGTAAACATCTTAGTTTTTTGACACTGTAGTATCAAATGTGAATGGGTATGAAATATCAATGAATGATATAGATGCAAAATGCAAGAAAAAAAACGTTTTCAAAAGTCAATATTTTTGTAATTCAAAAATTGCAATTTATGACATAAGATGTCCTCTAGGATTAGCCAGCACTAATAATGACAAACTTTAATTTCTAAATATTGTTAAACACACCTCTGTAAATGCAATTTCCATAAGCAATTCACTTTAAATACAACATCAGCTGTGGAAAAATTTCGAGATTAGACTAGAGTCTGGTGCAGCCTCCTGGCTTTCCAGACCCCAGTTGAACCGTTCAACCCATGCCAGCATGGAACACAGATGTTAAACAATGATAATGATGATACTGTCTGTTTATACATACAGACACACACACACTTCTCTGTGTGTGTGTGTGTATTAGTGTGTGTGTCTCTGTGTGTATGAGTGTATATAGGTGCAGGAGTGGCTGTGTGGTAAGTAGCTTGCAAACAAACCACATGGTTCAGTCCCACTGCATGGCACCTTGGGCAAGTGTCTTCTACTATAGCATCAGTCTGACCAAAGCCTTGTGAGTGGATGTGGTAGATGGAAACTGAAAGAAGCCCGTCATATATATATATATGATTTATGTGTGTGTGTGTGTAAATGTGTATGACTGATGATCCTCTATCAAGTTTCGGTCCACCAAATATTGCTCAGAGACTATAAGGGAACCAAGATACTCGACTGGGGAATCAAACATAGAACCGCTTTGTTGTAGAGTAAACCTGTTAGCCATAGCGCCAAAGCCATGCTGATATCGGAATATTCTGGTTGTTTATGTTGTTATTTTGTTTATGTTTAAGACTTCAGTTATTTAAAAATTTAAAAACAAATTGCACCGTGTTTAAAAATACCTTGTTTAAAAATATTCTTCTTCCAATTAAATCTTAGTATCTTTAAGATGATCAATTTATTTTTACATCCCAACTGGTAATTATATTAAATTTTGTCACGGATGGCTGAACTGAAAGTCTATTGATCCTGAGCTACCAAAGTTGCTGCTGTAAACATAAGTTCCTGTCAGACAACTGAAGTTAATGCCATGTGAAATTTAACCAAAATAAAGAAATGAAACAAGCTGAAATGCAAGAAATAGATTCCTTATCTTGAGTCTGTTTAACCTGATATGAGAATTTTATGTTGAATTTTTAGAAGAAAATAAACGGAAAAATCCATTAAAGAAATTGCTGTTTTGTTTTTATAATAAAAATTCCAGGAAGCAATAATGTCTAAGAACTGATTTCTTTATCAATTATTTTCACCTAACTTCTAGGTTAAGAACATCCTAAAATTCTCGATAAGGCATATATATTATTATGAAGTAGCTAAATAAAAGCTATATTATATATCAGGAGCTAAATAAAAGCACTTGCTATTTCATGCCAACTAGTTAAATATCTAAGCATGAAAATGGATAAATAAAACATTTCCAATTTTTATTTAAATACTAATTTACTAAACACTATCACAAAACGAAAATTCTTTAAGAGCAGCTGCGTGTTTTCAATAATTTATCACAGAATTCTTTGGTGAGGAACAACCTTCTAATTATGAGCTTCAATCATCTTAAAAGTCTGAGAATTAAATTCAATCTAATCTTTTATCTTATGCATATTAATTGTATAATCAAAGACTGACCTTGTATTTCAGAATCGGAAAATACTTGACCATTCTCCATCAGTTACCCATGTGTGGCCAACAATGGAGTCCTGCTCTAATATTTGGGTTGGCACTGCTTTTCTACACACACACACACAAACAGATACATCTTAGACTATATCCAAAGAAAGGGTTTTCAGTTGTTTCTTCTCTCTTCCTCCTTTTTACTATATATATAAATGTGTGTGTGTGTGTGTGTATACACTTAACCACACACACACACACACACACACACAGATTCTCTCAACAACACACTGTCCTTTGTTCCTCAGAGTGTACTAGTCTCATGTCAAATCCTCTCAAATGCTTCCCACTGACTCCTCTCTCCTTCTCTACCCCCCCCCCCTCATACATTGCCCACTACCATCAGACTACACAAGCAGGGTCCACTACCATCAGGCTATACTTGCTTGCTTGCTTCATGCACTTGCTTGTTGAAGCTGGGGCCATTCCGGGTTAGTGGTCTGAGAGATATCATCATGCGTAAAACTGACCTGGTCCACCACTGCTCTCCATCGCTGGTGGCCCAGTGCTAATCCCTCGACATTCTCCAAGATGATGCCAAGCATCTGGAGATTTTATTTATTCACATCCAACCATCTTTAAAATTTATATAGGCGCAGGAGTGGCTATGTGGTAAGTAGCTTGCTAACCAACCACATGGTTCCGGGTTCAGTCCCACTGCGTGGTATCTTGGGCAAGTGTCTTCTGCTATAGCCCCGGGCCGACCAATGCCTTGTGAGTGGATTTGGTAGACGGAAACTGAAAGAAGCCTGTCGTATATATGTATATATATATATGTGTGTGTGTTTGTCCCCACAGCATTGCTTGACAACCGATGCTGGTGTGTGTACGTCCCCGTCACTTAGCGGTTCAGCAAAAGAGACCGATTGAATAAGTACTGGGCTTACAAAGAATAAGTCCCGGGTTCGATTTGCTCGACTAAAGGCGGTGCTCCAGCATGGCCGCAGTCAAATGACTGAAACAACTACAAAAAAAAAAAAATCTGATGTAGGGCCTGCCATGAGGCCCCTTGAAGTCCACAGCTGGTGTGTCAAATGAGAGTAAAACCCTGACTATGCACTAAAGCTAATATCCAGTCCTTACTTCCAGAAACAATAAGTTTCTGGAATTCCTACTCTACCTATGTTGGTCTTGCTATTGTTGACTTGCCCCTGTTCAAGAGGAATATTAATAATGCCATTTCCTTCAGACCAAACCAATAATAGAAAATTTTTCTAAAATTTATATAGCTTCCGTATTGTAATTGTCTTTAATATCATTTATATCTTGTGTTATTTAAAAGATTTTCTTTACCAATTCAGGTCTCTTTGATAAGATCTCAGCTGATTAGGAAATATCTAGACTTGCTATTGATTAGCTCTAAATATGCTATTGATTATCTCTAAACACATTCTGTGATTTGGAAGATTCAATAAATTCATTTTTAAAAGTGTTTCACAAGACATAATAATGTCCTATCAAATAATAAATGAAAAAACAATAAAAAAAATGAGAAATAAAAAAGCCAAAGAGGATGGGTGGCAGATGGAAAGATTTCCCTAATAAAAATTCTATAATAAATTGAAGGTCTGAAGAATGAGATTTTATGGCATAATATTAGTCTCAGAATATTCTTAGCACTGCTGCTATTTTAAAACTTGTATGTTTTCCATCTGACAGGAGAAAATATATATTAAGTCACATTTTGTTTTTGGATTTGGTTTGCAAGATTCTTTATATGAGTTCGTGTGTTGAAACATATTCTGTTGTGTCTGGGGAGAATCATTTTCTTTTTGTGCCTTATTATGTAACACACTCTGTCTGTTATTTACACTGTGTTCCCTTTTGTCTGTTTGTGCGCACAAGTAAACAAAAGGGAAGGCAGTGTAAATAATGGACCGAGTCAAGACTATTGAAAAGGTTGCAAGACGCAACGAAAACTTTAGGAAAATAAAAATAAGAATAAGTGGAAATTTTACAGGTGAGTGTGTTAAATTATAAGGCACAAAAAGAAAATGACTTTCCCCAGACACAACAGAATTAAGTCACATATTATTTAAAAATAAGTGTATATACATGCATTTGTGTGTATTGTTTGTCATAAAGCATATATATACGAGGACTCTTCTATTTATAATTATTTGAATTCTTCCTGTAAGGAAGGAGTTGGTTTCTAACAAGAATACGAATCTTCACCATTGGAATGTAGATAATGGAAAGAAAATCAAACTTGAGAACGGGCTTAAACATTTTTACTGTTCCGCTTACGGATTGTGTTTGTCATGTGTGTGTCAGCTGGTTGATTTTCATTCTGCAAAGCCTTGCTTTACCAGAATATCTCTTTGGTATTTACTCACAAAATCATGTGCACCGATTCTTATTGGCACCAGCACTTGTAAAATTGTGATGTGATTCACAAAAGTAGATTGTCCATTATTGAATGGAAATATATTAGAGAAGGAGGCGTACTTATAAAAGGTGTTGAGAGGTTAAAGGATGAAAGAAGGAACTAAAAAAAATACAAATCATATCAAACGTAGCCACTTGGTTATGATCTACAAAATAAGTGACATAACTTTAATTACAGTTTAAATTAGTTTATTAGAAATAGCTTTTGCCATTCAAAAATTAAATATATCATTCATTATCTGATGTCAAAACTATAATAATGAATTATAAATATGATGGATTAGGAAACAATACAAAATAATTGCTTCTACTTGTTCTAAAGTGCACACTAGTCTCTCTCGTTATATCGTTTTGTGTATTTTCTTATTGAAACCAATTAAGATGATCATTAGTTTAAGCTCGCTAGTGACAAGACAAAGTTATTGAGTAACCTCATTCAGCTTTGAAGACGCAGACTTGTTTCTCAGAAACTGCAGTTTAAATGTGTTGAAGCAACTTATAGATAATAATGGAGCAAGATGTGTCAGATGTGCTGTGTCTGGTTCCACATTCTGTTGTTTGGTACTTCAGATTTTGTATGATGTATTGCAGGCGTTTGAGATATGATACATTTTCATTATCAGTGTAACAGCAATCACACACACTGCGTGTTTTCTTTCATATGCAGAAATAATTGACACTGTTTCACAGACATACATACACATACACACACACACATAAACACACACACACCATGCATAAATACATACATACCCACACCACACACACACATACACACACGCACACTCACTCACATATAATGCTCTCTCTTCTCTCTCTCTCTCTCACAGGTGTGTAATCACATATTTTGCATCCATTTACAGGTGGAATATATTCTGGTATTATCTCTCTGCCTTTTGCCCTGTCTCTCATTATCATGGCAGTAATTAACTTTGTTTAAATATCATTTTTCTTAACCCAAAGAACACAGATATTAGAATGTGTAGAACACTCGCCAAAACACTTCCCAATGTCTAACAGTCTCACTCTCTCTCTCTACACCATTCAGAGTTCAATCCACACAGGAGCAAAGTTTCTTTCTTTCATTCCTCAGCAGAGGCCATTAAAATAAGTAATGAACTAAAATGCAAAGCCAATTACCAATTCTCATTCCTCATTCCTTATAAAATTCTGAGGTTTTGCCAAAGCTAGAACTCCCTATAATCAGAAATATAAAGACCAAAACTATGATTCATAGCACCACCATCAATTCTACAACCTCTCAGTTCCTGTAGTTATCCCCAGACCACCACTGCATCAATTACTGCACATTTTAGCAGCTGCCAACATCTCTGAATTACATGGCCTTCGAAATTACTATACATCGTCGTCTCTTTCTTCCTTTATAAATTTACGCAACCATTTCATTGCCATATCTAAAACCCAGTTCTTCTTATCTATTAAACACCATAACAACACCTTAGATAAAAATTCTATTTACTACAGTAGCTGCACTAAACCTGGCAAAAGTCAAGAATTATTTTACATTTTGTCACCATTTTGGGACATCTTCAATGATCAACAATTTCACCATCAATCATTCCCAATTGTTCTTATTAGTAATATACATCTACAAATTCTATCATCACCATCTTTACTGTTACTGTTCATTTATCATTATTCCTCCATCCAGCTTTCTTATTTAACTGATATCATCATCATCATTATCACCACAACCACCACCACTGCTGTCATTGTCATCATCATCATCATCACCAGCATCCACCACCGTTAGCTTCTATATTTCCATTCCATGATGTTCTACACATCACATCATCGTCTGATGATTCAAATGGTACATCAGTTATTCTATGGGACCTGGTTTCTGGGGCTTTCCTTTAATCCTTCTCCAATTACATGTGGAAACCAGAATTACATACAACGTTCACAGTCATATGATTATCATACATTATCACAATATTTTAATTAACAGTATAAAACAAGCAATAAAAACTGATTATATATTAATTATATATTATATATTATATAATAATCAGAAATGTGTATCAGCATTTTTTATTTGAGTTCAGATTCCACCAAGGTTGACTTTGCCTTTGTAGAATTGATTTCGAGTTGATAAAATAAGCAACAGTTAGACACTGGGATCAATGTAAACTTAAGCCCTCCCCCAAAAACTGCTGGCCTAGTGTCAACATTTGAAATCATCATCATTATTATTATCATTGACTGAGAGAGCAGCACATGCCATCAAAGTGATGCTGGGGTAAAATATACGAAGCCTAATATACCTATCATGACTACCTGCCTGATAAGGGGACACCAGGCACATGCATCACAACCATATGTACGTGACATGGTGATCGTATTATTATTATTACTGTTATTATTATTATTATTATTATTATTATTATTATTATTATATTATTATTATTATTAAAGTGGGGTAACTGGAGTGTGCCTGAAAGAATGCCTAAATAAAATTCATGAGCATCTAATTGTGAGATCAAATCCTACCAGCACAATTTTGCCTTAATATCTAGGAAGGATAGAACTACTAACCCCAAAGAGTCAGTAACAACTCCTTGGTCAGTTCACAGTAAATATCTACAACGCAGTGTTAAAGTTTAGCATCAGAAACAACAGCAAGACTACTGTTAACAGATTTTACATTACATTCCTACATTGTGTGTAATCCTAATACATCCTATCATTTGTTATATGTTTTGCATCACGTTATCTGATGCGTCACACCAGTCTTATGGATTTTGTGACATTATTTCACTGGACAACTACAGCAGTATACTTATAACCGAATGGACTTTTAAGATGTTTGTTAAAACAAATCAATATGACAAATCAACACACACACACACACACGTGCATGCACGTATACACACGTTTCTGAATTCCAGAAAGGTTCATATATTTCCTCTGCTCATGATATTCTTAATTTAGCTGTTAATAATCTTTATATTTGTATAAAAATTGACAGACTTGGTTTCAAGTCTCTGCAGATTAAACTCGCTTTTCAGAAAATAATAGAAAAATTCTTGCATCTGTCTATTGATTAAATGTCTAAATGTCTGAAGAGTTGTTGTTGAGAAGATTATGTACCGGAATCAGTGTGGTTCATTTGATAAAAGCATTACTTGTCTTAGTTTGAAATACAGATGCATAGTTCAAATCCAGTCTGGTACTACATACTGATCCAGGATTATGTCAGTTGATGATAGGAGATCAAAACTGATTTGAAACGTAGATTTTACTCATTTCTAAAACTGAGGTTAATAGTCTTATAAAAAACATTATTTTACACGCTATTAACTTTTAATAAATTGTGTTTGGCTGATTAGAGGAGATAAAAATAATGTGATGAATGTATTTAACCTAATAATAGCAATTAGGGGTCATTATAAGCGTATGTTTCTTTTGTAGAATTTCTTCATCTCTGTTCGTGAAGAAATATGTTAAATGTTGAAAATATCAATATATATTCTTTTCTACTCTAGGCACAATGCCCGGAATTTTTAGGGAGGGGGCCAGTTGATTAGATCAACCCCAATACACAACTGGTACTTACTTTATCGACCCCGAAAGGATGAAAGGCAAAGTCAACCTCAGCGGAATTTGAACTCAGAACATAAAGACAGACGAACTACTACTAAGCATTTCACCCGATGTGCTAACATTTCTGCCAGCTCACCATCTTTAAATATTCTTTTCTACTCTAGGCACAAGGGCTGAAATTTGGGGAGAGGGGGAGCAGTCAATTAGATTGACTCCAGTATGCAACTGGTAATTAATTTATCGACCCCCAAAAGGTTGAAAGGCAAAATGAACCTCAGCGGAATTTGAACTCAGAACATAAAGATAGATGAAATACCGCTAAGCATTTCGCCCAGCATGCTAACATTTCTGCAAGCTTGCTGCCTTGAAACAGAATTTATATTAATACAGCTGCATGTTCTTACCAAACTTTTGTTAAAGGTTAAGGAAAGTAACTCTAATCAGATAAGTAATATGTGGTTATAAATTATAGTAATAGAGAAGGTGGCATGCTGGCTGAATCAGTAGCACGCTGGACAAAATACTTAGCAGTATTTCGTCTGCCGCTACGTTCTGAGTTCAAATTCCGCTGAGGTCGTCTTTGCCTTTCGTCCTTTCAGGATCGATTAAATAAGTACCAGTTATGCACTGGGTCGATATAATCAACTTAATCAGTTTGTCTGTCCTTGTTTGTCCCCTCCTTGTTTAGCCCCTTGTGGGTAGTAAAGAAATAGGTATCTCATCTGCCGCTACATTCTGAGGTCAAATTCCGCCGAGGTCGACTTTGCCTTTCATCCTTTCAGGATCGATTAAATAAGTTCCAGTTACGCACTGGGTCGATGTAATCGACTTAATCCGTTTGTCTGTCCTTGTTTGTCCTCTCTGTGTTTAGCCCCTTGTGGGGAGTAAAGAAATAGGTATTTCACCCATCGTCGCTGTGTTTTCAGTTCAAATTCCACGGAGGCTGACTTTGCCTTTCATACTTTCAAGGTTGATAAATTAAGTACCAGTGAATTACTGGGGTCAATGTAATTGACCATCCCCTTTCACAATATTCTTTTTAAAGAAACTGCATGACAGAGGATATAAGTAAACATGTAAAAGAAAGGCAGGGGAAATGATATGAAGATTGAACCCTTTTGTGTCCAAACTAGCCATATCAGGCCCAAATAGTCTTTCTGTTTTTATGTTCAAACTGGACAGATCAGGTCTCTTACACCCACCCTACAATGTCATTCTAAAAGTAAAGAAACACATCATCAAAATCTCAAAGCAGCAAAATAATGTACGATAAATTCAAAATAGTGTAATAAATAAGAATTACATTTGACAGCGTAATCTGAATGGTGAAGGGTCAAACATGAAGTAGGAGAGCGGGAAAGAAATATAAGGACATAAAATTTATGATGTCCCTGCATCTTTAATCGCTCCACCTCTCTCTCTCACCCTCTCTTTTTCTCTCCCCCCTCTCTCTCTCTTGCTCTTTTTCTCTTTCTGTCTTGCTCTCCGTCTCTCAGTATTTGCTTCAAGTGTTTTTGAAGTGTTTCTTGGACTGTAAAATAATTGTTTCTGTCTTCGACTCTCAGCTAGCAATTTAGAGTGAAGGAGGTTAGTTGGTAGATACTATTGACCCCAGGAAAGTATTACTTCACTTCAAGAGCAGAAGCAATGCTAAGATGTTGTGCTCAGACAGACAGACGGACATACAGTTGTCAGGGGTATAAGTAAAGACACAGACATGTCAAGAATATTTGTAGAGTAATTGTTTGCAATTATAATTATAAAAAGAGCATTCAGAGAGTGCAAACCTTTGCCAAGGCAAAACCAACGTCCTTTCAACGATTAACCAGAGATGATCTTTTAAGATGAGAATATCTGAAATAAGCTGGACTGTTCTCACAAACAAGAGTACTAAAAATGAACTCGACCACTCTCAAAAAATATGTAAAAAATAAACGAGAAAATGATGCAGAATCTTTGTCCGGTACCAAATCAATCCCCAAATCTAATCAGTTTGTGCCAGACACGAGGCCTAACATTCCTAAAAGTTTCATCTGAATCCATTCAGCGGTTCTTAAGATAACTTGTCCAAAGACAAACAAACAAACAAACACGACTGAAAACAATACCTCCACCTTCGCTAAGGCGGAGGTAATAATAATAGTACAAATATTTTAAATTCAGTATACATTCTTATATTCAACTAGCAGTATCGCCCGGCATTGCTTGGGTTTGTAAGGGAAATAACTATAAAGCATTTTTAGAGAGTTATAGCCAAAAAATAGCAAAAAAAATGCATTAAAAATGGAAACAAAATTATGGTAAAGTTTTTTAAAAATCGTTGACTCATCGTAGACATTTTTAGAGAGTTACTTCCCTTATATAATAGCGAAAAAATGCATTAAAATGAAAAAAATGATGGTAAATTTTTTTTTAAATAGTAGACTCATCGATATGAATCACGACTATAAGATACCCGGTTTTGGTTAAACTGCACCGCAAAATGTGGGAGTAGTTAGGAATCTAAATCGTAGGAGACAGACACCACACAACCTTACTTTTATATATAAAGATTAGTCTTTTGTTTATTGTTGGATTGTGGCCATGCTGGTGTACTGATCTCAAGTGTTCAGTTAAGTATTTCAGCCTTAGTAATTATTTTTAAGTAGTGTAAATGTAATCACACTCTCACACATATTTGTATGTATGTGAGTATACATGCATGTATGTGTGTGTGTGTGTGTGTGTGGTGTGTGTGTGTGTATGTATATGTGTGTGTGTGTGTGTGTTAAACCTGGCATGTGGTCAGATATGACGACAAGAGTTCCAGTTGATTTGATCAATGGAACAGCTTCCTAGTGTAGCTCCCAGGGATATTCAGCCTGACACAGAGTGTGACAAGGCTGGCCCCTTTGAATTACTGGTACAACTCATTTTTGCCAGTTGAGTGGACTGGAGCAATATGAAATGAAGTGTCTTGCTCAAGGACATAATGCATCACCAGGAATTGAACTCAAGACTTTACAATCCTGAACAAATTATCCAAACCACAAAGTCATGTGCCTCCACACACACACACACACCACACAGTCATACACACACAGCACTCATGTATTCTTATACACATGGGGTGTTTAAGCAAAACAGAGAATGTATTTGTTAACAGATACAGAAATAATTGAGGGAAGTTCAGGTATGTGGAGTGAGGTTCTGATAATAGTTATGGTTGTTTAAGGGAAAACTAAAGATAAAAGATATATATTTAACTGTTAATTGCCAATGTGTGTGAAACAACTGAGGTCAATTTGGTCAACTAAAGGTGGTGCTCCAGCATAGCCGCAGTCAAATGACTGAAACAAGTAAAAGAGTAAAAGAGATTTCAAAAGTAATTCTTTAGTCTATGGTTCTCCAACAATCTTCTAAATAATCACGGAACTTCCACAAATACTGGAAGTTGATCTTAAGCTTATCAATAATGTATGTGATCGAGTTGTAGCTTTATTTTGGGACTTTGTTCCATCAGTTAAGAGAGTAGGATTCTTGGCTATGTTTCTGGTTCATCAATTAATTTTGAAAATATTTTGGAGGAAATTTATTTGAAACCTTTTGGACCAAAATCCTCCCTTTTTGGTAAATATTTTGGAGGAAATTTATTTGAAACCTTTTGGACCAAAATCCTCCCTTTTTGGTAAATATTTTGGAGGAAATTTATTTGAAGCCTTTTGGACCAGAATCCTCCCTTTTTGGTAAATATCTTGGAGGAAATTTATTTGAAGCCTTTTAAGCTAGAATCCTCTCTTTTTGGTAAATATTTTTGAAGAAATTTATTTGAAGTCTTTGAGCTAGAATCCTCTCTTTTTGATGCCCTTTCTTATAATATTTCATGCTTCTGTAACATCTTGGTCACTTCTTGGGTTGTAATTTATTCCCCAAAATGTTCAGCTGTTGTACTTGCTGCTTGAAACAAATACAACAGTTGTATGATTAAACTATTTAATTAAGAGAGAGCAATCAGTTGTAAAATATCTTATCCCAAAATACATGTTTCATTTAGAATTTGCAAAACCCAGTTAATTTGTTACAGACCTAACATATAAAATTTTGTTTTTAAAGAATTAATTACCAGGTATTGGTATTCTAATTTTAAATGATATTCCCTTCTTATTTTAACTTTCAAGAGAAAAAAAACAACATTTTTTTAAAAACTTCTAAGATTGAATCAGAAGAAATACAAATAAGAAAATTAATCTGAGGGATAACCTTTTTATCCTTATGAATGTATTCTTTTCTTGCTCCAAACGTATGGTATTGATTTTTCTGAATGCATATATGTTCTAGTTGAATGTGGTCAAGAAATGGAGATATAGGTCAATAAAGTTAAGAGAGAGAAACTAAACAAAGTGAAGCAGATACTTGAGAGTGATTATGAAAGAAGTTTTTGAGAGATGTGTGTTTAGATATAAATCTCCATTAGAATGTGAAGTCATGGCTAGGTGAATGCCAAACTCCTTGACAATAAATAGAGAGAAATATGGAATTAAGACCTCTTCAACTTTCTCCTCACTATTGCCTATTGGAAGCAAATCAATTTTACTTGTAGTTCTGCAATAAATGTACGAATTGGCCACAAATAATTTCCTAACTTATCTTGTTTTCATAGACAGACATAATAAACATAGTGTATGCCATATAAAATTTCCTTCTCTGTTTAAAAGTGCATTGGTTTGAAAGAGACTTGTATAAATAATATCATATGGATATTTTTATAGATATCCTCAAGTATTTATTGATTTGCTGTATTAACTGAAAAGTCTATTAATTTGAAAATGATATTTTATGGCTAATATTTGGTATGTGTCTATCTTCAAATGTAAATAATGTTCTCTGTTCTCTTTGCATCCTATCACTCATTTTACTCCGCATTTCCCACCACCTTCGTCCCTTCTCTCCTCCTCCTCCTCCACCTCCTCTCTCTCTCTTTTCTCTTCCCCTACAATGTACATAGATACACTGACACAAACATATCTGTATTATATTGCGTATTGATTTCAGTGAGGGGTATAATAAGTGGGATGTTAAGGGTCAGCCTCCTGACCAAGACGCTGTAGCTGATATATTTCACTGCAGGAATTTGGTCCTATCAGTCGGTAAACCAGTGGTTCGCAGATTATCTTACTTAAATGCACATTTATTTATGAAACCAATTTCTTAATAGAGAAAAATAATAGAAAGAAGTTTATTCTCTTTTGAAACTTTCTGATGTGTCTGAAACAGTTCTCAAAACAAAAGAAGACAAAAAAAAAAGCACCATTTGACTGTTAAGTGTTTTTATTAAATTGCTTCTTTGTTGCGAAGAGTTGCATGAAGGCCAAATAGATTCATAATATGAATCGCATTCAATGTATTGTGTCTCCAAGAATGATAATGGTAAGTTGGGAAAGAGTTTGCAATGATGCCCTGCCCCACTAGTAACCATTCTCATCACTAGCACATAATCGTTGGACCCTTTGCCGTCGTAGTTTGCGGTTAGCTTCTAGTTCAACTGACCCCCATGATCTGGAGGAAGATAACCAACACCGTTGGATTCCAGTTGTGGGTCTCAAAGGGTTCTGCAGAAAGATCAAATAGAAACATGTGCTTTGCTGCATTCCATATTTCTCCTGATTCCTGAAACTGTACATCATTCTTCTTCTCCTTCAAATAGCAGCCAACTCACCCCCCAGATCACAATCTTTAAAAAAAAGGAAGGACACTTTGTATAATGAAGTAGTGGGGTCACATATCATCCTCATAATCATCATCATTTAGCATCTGCTTTCCATGCTGGCATGGGTTAGATGGTTTGACAGAAACTAATAAGCAGTAAAGCTACACCAGACTCCAGTCTGATTTGGTTTGGTTTCTATGGCTGGATGCCCTTCTTAACACCAACCATTCCAAGAGTGTAACAGGTGCTTTTATGTGCCACTGGCATGGGTGCCAGTTATGTAACGAAATACTGCTAATCATTTCGCCTGGTGTGCTAACATTTCTGCCAGCTCACTACCTTGGAATTAGTGATAAATAATGACATTTTACTGAATCAGTATTTGATATGATACTCAAATATTGAATCAGTATTTGATATGATACTCAAATATTGAATCAGTATTTGATATGATACTCAAATATTGAATCAGTATTTGATATGATACTCAAATATTGAATCAGTATTTGATATGATACTCAAGCATTATTGCAGTATTCACATTGTTGTTATGTCACTTCTTCCTGTCTCTCTTTCAACAGTAACTTACAATCGAATAAATATTTTTGCAGTTCAAATCTCAGTTTTACTTCTAGCAACCCAAAGACGATATATTTTACGTTGATGTTGAATCTGCCTGAATCAGACACACAAATTATATTCTATCATCTTAAAAAAAAAAGAAAGAGAAAGAAATAACTATTAAAAAAATATAATCTTAAATACAATATAAAAACTAACGCGTCCTAGCTGGAGCATCTTTGATGAGAGGTCTGCTCATTCATAGTCAAACTTGAAGGGAAACAACAGCAACCAATCGTTATTTTCACTCCCAAATCAATTCTCAATAAGATTGCATCATTTCTTGAACTGCTTGCTCTTCTCCTTAAATCACTTTTACTTCCTTCCCTCGTTATTTAGATGTCAGATTACTAACTGACAAGCTGTAACAGTAAATATTATGTATGATGTTACTAATACGGTAATACAATACTAGTCAGGACTATTAAATGTTGTTCAATTGCTTGGAATGTCTACTCTTAACTAAGTACCAGATGGTTGTAAACTGCTTTATAGAAAACAATGCATTATTCTATAATGTATGAATATTTGTTGCATTTTTATAAATTACACACACCACACATATACACATTTATGTGCATGCATGCATACACACACACACGTGAGCACACGCATATGTGCACACACACATATCCTAGCGTAGAAAAACACAGTAAAATTAATGAAGAAAGATATCTTAGACAAGATTCTGTGCTTTCTACACCAGTGCCCAACATCTTCCTGGAATTCGTCATAAATGGAGTCAGTCAGATAAACATCTACCCTCTCACTTATGCCCTCTCAATGCTAAGTATCAGATATATTGGTGACATAAACCCAATATCTACAATCTTTGACAAGCAAAAAATGTCCACTACAAAGTCAGACGAACATGTAAAAACTGGGTAGAAAAAATAAAAGGATTCAAGTGCAATAATTTCTCACCTATCAAGGAAATTATCACACTCAATAGTTCTCAAGTTGAACATGTCACAGAGTTGTTTACTGGCAGTAGAGAAGGAAAGAGATGAGAAGAGAAGAAAAGATGAATTTCACCAGCATCTAAAACAGTGTTTCTCAAACATTTTTGTGCCTATGGACTCTCTTGAGTTTTATTTTACACTACTGGGCTGACCAAAACATTGTGACTAAATTTAGTAGGCTGAAGTACCCGTCCCAGGTACATGTGTGTGAAAGTATTTGTGCATCCTAAGAGAGAGGAAGCGGACCTCCATAGCCACTCATTGTATATTAAAAAAATCCTATTATATTTCTATTAGAAAATACTAGGAATTATATTTAAAAAATGTTGAATACCAGAGAAATATAACGCTAACCCTAATTTGTTGCACATATATTTTAACAACAAAGTCTTATACGGACCTCAGTTAACAACCACTGATCTAAGGTACTCGGTGTTGGTACACTAATGCACAATTTGACACAGTTAGTATATCCATTACTAACTCAGAAGTTAGTCTATGCAATGCCATTATTTCTCATTCATAACCTTGGAAATATGTACCCAAAAGTCTGGAGATACATACAGACCTGAAGGTTTTGAATTTCAATGTTTATAATTTATGATAAGGATCACAAGAAAGGTGTAGCAATATTTCTGTAAGAATGGCACTTCCATGACAATTCTTCTAACTGTGGTTGTAAGGAGGATGGAAGACAGACAGGTAGATAGAGAGAATGATAGATAGATAGACAGATAGACAGACAGACAGACGGACGGACGAATAGATGGATAGATAGATTTCTTTATTGGCCACACAGGGCTGAATGCAGAAGGGACAAAATACAAAGTAGAGCTTTTCTTTTTGAGAAGAAGGGAAAGAAAGTGGGGGCGGGGAATTCTGATCAAAAGGGATCATGAAAAAAAAGTTGGGCCGATCAATAGGGATCATTTATCACAGAAATGTCAATGTAAAAGGGGAAAACAGATAGATAGATAGATAGATAGATAGATAGATAGATAGATAGATAGATAGATAGATAGATAGGCAGGAAGTAAGTGGAAAGACGGTCAGTAAGTTCAATATTTGGGGGTATTATTATGGCAATACTCCTTGTCATTGGTCACCTCTTCTTCTCCTTCTTCTTCTTCATCACTGTTTCTTCTCCCTATTTAGACTTTTACAGTTTTGTTCTTTGGACTTGGATTTGTGACTAAAATGAGTAAAAGAGAAATAAGATAACTATATATCCAACAACAACATTACCATTAAAACTGAAATGAAATATTTTCAAATGAGGATTAAAAACATATTCAATGAAATTTTTACTCTATGACACTTGACTAATAATAACAACAATAAAATTATTTAAAAAATATATATTAATAACAACATTTAATGTCATTTCAACAATGATCGCCATTAAAAACATTAATAATAATAATAATAATAATAATAATAATAATAATAATAATAATAATAGTCATAATTCATATAGAAAAATATTTATTAGTATTTTTTTTTATTAGTATAAACAAAACTAACCATACGTTTAGTAGTAGTAGTAGTAGTTGTATAAATTATACTTTAATCCAGGAATTCATTTAGGAAAAGTTCCATTCCATCAATTGCTTGGGAATTAATCTTTGAAGATTATGGATTAAAATGTTTTCGCCAATCTGAAAAAGAAATGCAAAAACAGTGAAATTGTGATAACTTTTTTTTGGCTTTTCTTTTACTCTTTTTTTGTTTCTTATTGTTTGTCTTCCTTCTTTATTGTAATTTCTTGGTTTTCAAGGAAGTTTGAATCCCGTGGGCTTTTCTCTGGAACGTTTGATTGAAATATTGCTCATTCAACCACATTGATAGCAGTTACAACATCACTGGTGCCATTTGATAGGAAAACAGTCCTTTAGTTCACTTGGTTTTCTTCTCATTTACAGTTGCAGGAACATTTCCATTCAGAGTGGTATCTGCTCCATCATCTGATCAAATGGCCTCTATTTGAACCATTTTAAATCATATACACAATCAGAGATGCACTCTCTCTCTCTCTCTCTCTCTCTCTCTCTCTTCTCTCTCTCTCTCTCTCTCTCTCTCTCTCTCTCTGTCACTTGCTCACTCATTCTCTCGCTTGATCTCAATGTTTGGACTCTTAAACTATTGATGTGTAACTTAAATTTATTAAGAAGTATTCCACTTGAACTAGGACAAATGCAAGACATTTCAATGTAGAGAGATGACATCACCGTCATCGTGCTGACAACTCGGAAATCAAAGTAATCAGCATCATACAGAAGAAATATGATGACAGCTTATTAACTTCCATGACTACGCAATTAAAACGGTTGAAATATCTTCTACAAGTATTGTTTACAAGACAGAGGTACACCGCTTAGTAGTTAAGGTGTGGAATTCATGATCATAAAATTGTGGTTTCAATTCTTGGACCGGGCGACACGACAAAACAACCTCACCTGGATTTGTGCCTTGGAGGGGAATTTTCCTAAGTGCGGTCCCGTGGTCATTCATGATCGAATGGAGTCTTTACCCAATATATATAACCATGCCAAACCAGACTGGAACTTCATGCAGCTGACCAGTTTCAGTCAAACTGTCTGACCCATACCAGCATTAATACATATATACGACAGGCTTCTTTCAGTTTCCATCTACCAAATCCACCCCACAAGGATTTGGTCAGTCCAAGGCTATAGTAGAAACACTTGCCCAAGGGCCACACAGTGGAACTGAACTTGAGGTCATGTGGATGAGAAACAAACTCAGCCATGGCTACCACTATAAAAACAATTTCGTTTTAAAAGTGAAATAAATTGATTCAAATCTCTCCTATATGATTTCATTAATAAATAGGTTATGAGGACATCTTTTTATTAACATTTCCAGGAATAAAATAAGATAGGATATTAATAATCCTTTTATTGCCATGTCATATTTCTATCAAAATATTCTGCCTTTTCTCAATTAATTTTGAAAATATTGAAGTATTAATAAAATAAATGTCATTCTTAACTGTGTATTTGGAACATAATTTCCCATGAAATTTTGATGGGAAGTTTTGAATTTAGATAATTTCAAATCAATTTCTATCATAGAAATAGAGGGAGGGACAGTCTTTCGCAAGCTGCTATCAAAAGGGTTAATCTATAATTCTATAATTCTTTAGTTGAGTATTCATCGAGGAGATTTATCTATATCACTGAATTATGCAAATTGTAAAATTCTGTAATTTTTCTGCTTCACTTATAGAGCTTCAAGTCATTCTTAAGTTTCGTTTACGTTAAGTCCCCCCAATTTAATAAATGAAAAAGGAAATATTTTTGAATAAAATGTCATTATGTCAAACTGAGCAATTGACAGATCTGTAAGAAGTTTCAGCTTTCATTTTAACTGAAAATTCCCAAATTTGATTTTCTTGAACAAGCAGAGATGTGCCTCAAAGTATCATTATAAGGATTAATAAATTCTCAAATTGGATTGTATTCCATGGTTTATTTGTATAACTTGCAGTAGCACTTCACTCGCTGGTTCTTCAGCTTATTAATGCTTCTTTGGTGGAGTCTCTTTTCTGACAAAGTATACAAAAACACAAACAAGTACATACACGCACACACATGCTTATGTATGTATGTATGTATGTATATATATATATATATATATATATATATACATATGCATACTCATACAGACATAGATATTTATAAGCATATATATCAGAAGTGAAAATGAGTTTTAAGAATTAACAGCACAAATTTAGGGGAATATCATTCACCTGCATATCCCATTTCATTATACATTATATATATATATATATATATATATATATATATATATATATATATATGGCATAAGGACTACTATGAAGTCACTTGGAATGGATCCAGAAGATATAGAAACGTTTGCTTCAGATTGAGATGGATTACAAAACAAAGTGTGGAGTGGAGTGAAAGTATCTGAAGAAACCAGGATAACACAAGAAAGACTCAAAAGAGATTTAAGGAAGAATGTAATGATCGAGAAAGTGAATGACAATGATCTTTTTGTGCACACAGTTTGTGACAGACCATGCCTTTCTTTTGTTGGGCTCAAATCTCATTTGCGAAGCCATTGAAAACGAACCCCCACCAACTATTCTGCCTATATGTCTGTGCACACCTTTGAATGCAGTGTATGCCAGAAGGTTTGCAAATCTAATGGAGGCCTCAAAAGACATTTTAAGATCCACAAAGATCAGAACTGATCTGCAGTTCTTGGTGGCCCAAATCGGATGTGCCATCTATGTGGGTGCTCGCAATACCAGAGGGTGCACACTCTCCTACCCTGATGTAATCTCCAGGGATACAGGCATCCAGCAACAGGACCTCCGTAATGCTATGATGGACCGTGAAGTCTGGCGTAACATAGTAAATTCCATTGTCTCGACCACGGTCGAACAATGATGATGATGATGGGTGCTTTTTCAAAACATTGTCTGATTTAAAGTCACATTAGATGCCAAGATGTCATGATGATTCTAAGGTGATGGTACAGGAGTTGGTCAAACTCTGCATAAGGTGTAGACAACCACTGGGTACATATCTATGTGTGAGTGTCTTTGTGTCTGTGTTTGTCCCCCCTCCCCATCACCGCTTGACAGCCGATGTTGGTGTGTTTATGTCCCTGTAACTTATTGGTTTGGCAAAAGAGAAGGATAAAATAAGTTCTGTGCTTAACAAAATAGATCCTGAGGTCAGTTTGTTTGACTAAAACTCCTTCAAGACGGTGCCCCAGCATGGCCACAGTCAAATGACTGAAACAAGTAAAAGAATAAAAGAATGCGTGTGTGTATGTGCATACGTCTAACTATCTGTCTCTATGTGTATACACATATTTACACACACACACACACACGCACACACACATTCTCACATATATGTAAGTATATAAAGAAAGTTGTGTGTGTGTGTGATACATTAAAATAGAAATAACAGATCTTTTTCAAGGAAATATTTTACGTTAGAAAGTTAGATACAGCATCACTAGATCAGTCTTTCACAGTTTCCAAGGCTATTTTAAAGAAGTTACTTGCCAAAGGTGCAACACTGTGTGATTGAATCCACAACCACATCGTCACAAAACATACTTCTTAAACACATAACTATAAACTTTTACAATTTGTCTATATCTTGAAAGGATTCGAATTTGGTACGATAACTGTGAAGTATAGCATTATTTCAGAACATCTTCTGATGTTGTATGGATGTTAGATATCTCGTATCGACCACAGATATCACATATTGACCATAGATATCTATTTTCAGCAGTTAGGCACTTTAAAAAGCTAAGATCACTTTGGATTTTGGTTTTTTTCTTCTATCTTTATACCTGAGTATACATAACACACAATCTTCATTTGTGTTTTGGAATCTGGTTCTAGTTATTCTACTGAATAGTTGTGAGTAAATGCAGAATACTCTGCTGAATGCATAGAATCTGATAAACTCAGGTTTTAATTACTCTGCTGAGCATCTATGAGTGAATTCAGGTGTTAATGTTCTCTGTTTGTTGTTTCTGGATGAATACAGGTATCCTATATGATCTATTCTGTAGCACATTTACTTTCCAGGTAGGCCTTTTTCCCACATGATATATTTTTTCTGTTTATAAGTATGATCTCATGATTATGTGATTGAACAGACTATCAGATGTTGTTACACATCGCTGGTCACAATGCACTTTTTGCATTGTTTTAGTCTTCAAATGATGCTATCCTGCTGGCTAGGTGAGCAGGCCAACATTCCCTCCGATCAAAAGTGGGGACTGGAGCAATGTGAAATGAAGTGTTTTGTTCAAGAACTCAATGTGCCACCTGGGCTGGGAATTGAACCCATGATCTAACAACCATGAGTGCATCACCCTAACCACTAGGGCACGTGCCTTTACATAAGCATCATAAATGGAGCACAATGAAGATCATACAATAAGTCCAAAAGACGACTACTTCTGATACGTAGCTGTTTGACATTCTTTTTTGTGAATCTTTATTCTTATATCTCAGAATGACAGCTAATTATTTCATCCATTCTTAATACTGAATTACAAAGAATTACTTAAGAAATTAGTAAAAGTCTAATGAGACTTTAGTCTCTTCCTTCTGCTGTCATCACACATACACAGGCCAGACAATGATTTCAGTTTTCAAACAATCTTTGATGTTTTATGCTTAGTCTTTAGTCATCATTCACAATAAGGAAAAACCCATGGTCATTCATGCAGAACCTTGTATCTTATCTTTCAACTGGAATCTAACAGTTCTCATACACATTGAGTCAACTATTTCCATTTTATTCTTATTTCCAACTATTTCCATTTTATTATTAGCTGGTAATTTCATTCTTTCATTGACTTTTAACATTTTCCAAATTAGTAGTGACAATTGATTAGCTTAATCAATTAAAACCACTGTGAATAGGTCAATCACTTCTAATCTTGATAATTATTTATTTTTTCAAATTAATTAGCCAGAGGACAGTGAGAGTATCCCTTTCCTTTGTAAGTTGTCACCTGATTATTAAGATTTATGTATTAGATGTTAATCAGCACTGTTATCCGATGTCTGTAAAAAAAAAGGGACCAGTAAAAGGAATTTGGCAGAAGAAAGGATTGGTGAAAACTTGTAGTTTAGAAGACAAAATAAATTACTTGAGAAGAAAGTTAATATTTTTGTAACAAAATGTTTTAATTATTTGTGGTGAAGATTCTTTCTAGTAGGTCATGAACTTGCATTTTATAAAAGATAGGAGTCTTTATTACATCTGCTCACATATATATCAAGTCAACCATGAACAAAACTGTAAAAGGAAGAAGTCACATTAAAATATCAATAGTTTCAGATATATTTTTGTTTTTAAATTTTTATTCTCTGAGAATAAATAATCCTTAACCAAACCAAATAAAGCAGCAAAAAAGAAAAAAAAAGGAGCCACAACCATTTAGTGTCTCTTCATCAACATCAGTAATACCTTCTCTTAGTTTGCATTCTTATCTTTCAGAACCAACTTTATTATTTAGAGAGTATTTTGCCAGAGTTATAAGCAATTATATTTTCTCTCTCGCACACAATATACACTAACTATCCATCATCTTGACATTTACACATTCCTTCTGACTTAGAAACTTTTAGATTTCCAATATTTTTTTCATTTCTTTTGAAATGAGGTAAATTTGCATTAGATTATCTGCAATTGTTTCTTGCATAAGTCGAAGTAATAATGTTGTATTGGCAAAGATGATGCTTTCATTAAATGGAACTGTAACTTATTCATTGAAACTTCAGAAAATGAGATTTCACAAATAAGAGATTCACATCTAGAGAAAAATCTATGTTAATTTCAAATGTAAAAGAATTCAAATTTCTTTGGATGAGGAAAGAAAGGAAAGAAGAAAATGTTATACTGCTTAAATCTGTTGGTCAAAACCTACTTGAACAAAAAAAGTTGTTGATAAAATCTTGTGATTTCTCATGCATAAATATCATGAAAAAGAAAGATATAATGTGCCAAAATTCTTGTAGTTTTGTTGGTATTTTTTATTGCTGAAAATTGAAGGTAGATAGCAAATACATCATAGAAGCAATGATCTTGGAGAATACATTTCTTTGAGAAATAATTTATGTTAGCCTTCTTAATATATTTCTGTTTTCAAGGAATCAAAAGGTTAAGCTTTTCATATTTAGTTTGATGTTGCGGTTCATATTCTGAAGAAACACAAAAAATATAAACAAAAAAATACAAAAACAAATTAGTGTATTTAATTACAGCAATTTGGGAACAACTTTAAAACTCATCAAAAGATTTAAATATATAAAAGCAAGACTTACAAACCTGGATTATTTCTCTGATTTGAAATAATTTAATTCAATATTTTCCTGTTTAGGTACCCTACATATACACAAACAAGACAAATTAGAAAATAGAGCTGAAACTGAATTAAAATACTGTAAAGAAAAGGAAAATAACTACAAAAACCAAAAATTAAGAAACTGCTGAAAAACTCCCTCAATTTATTTAAATAATATTTTCTTTCCTCCTTCTCCATTCTTTCTGCCATTTTCTGCTGCCATAGTTTTCTTTGATAACTGTGTGCCTTCCCAATAAATAGAACCATTTCAGAAATTTCAAACATTCTACACAGAAAAAGAATTAAATTTGCCCTACTTAGATGAAACATAAATCCTTTTCATTAGATTTCTTCTTAATAGTTACACATTTGTGTAACTTTCCTAATGTCGACTTCTTTGATAGTGGTTTATCTCGCAGATGCTGTCATTTTAAAAATATAATGATAGTTAAAATAAAATCCAAATGTAATATGACATGAAGAGATTTAGGGTGTACTGGATTCTTCATATTTTGCTTTATCAATAATATTTTAAGGTTAATTCAATCAACTATGTCCTTCTTGTTTAATAAAATTAAACTTGTGCTTAGTCAAAGGAAAGTAATTTCGTTTTGTGAATTAAATATTTTCTTTATTAATTTGGTGGATCTGAAATGAAATATAAAAGAAACGCAAATTCTGCTTGAACTATTAAAGTACATGCTAGGTTGTTTCTTTCTAACAAGAGACTAATATGAAATTTTAAAAAAATAACTAAATAAACACTAAAAAGGAACTACAATGTTGATGACAACAAAAAGTACAAAAACTTGATTAGAAAACTCCTCTTCAATTTGTTTAAATATGTCCAAATTTAATTATACTGTCCAAGTCACATTTTCATTGAATTTTATGGTGACAATTCACTTCTATTTGTTTTGATTAACATTTATTTGTCTCAAGGGATCTTATTTATCCACGAGGAAAGTTGAGCATTTTCACTTCTGTTTGTATAGGTTCGTTCATGTATTCATATTTATTCAAGCATGTTCTATGGTTTTGTGTGATTTGATAAACTGTAAGCAGTACACATACTCCAGGGAAAAGGCAAACAATTTAATAAAACAAATAAAATGCAAGCAAAAACATACATGAAGCATACAACATATATATATATAAGTTTGTGTATGTATATATATATATATGTATATGAGCATGTTTGTGTGTGTCTATATATTTATATATGTGTGTATGTATATATATATATATATATATATATATATATATATATATAGTGAATGTTCTGAGTTATTTTCATAATTATTGTCATCATCATTTAACGTCTCTTCTACATTCTGGCATGGGTTGGACAGTTTGACAGGAGCTGGCAAGGCAGAGGATCGCACCCCACCTTGACTGCCTGCTTTGGTACGGTTTCTGTTAAGAAGTAGAACACTGATATCTGTTGAGATTTTTCATAAAATATTTACTCTTTTCATAAACCCCAAAAATGTCATTACTACGAATGACAAAACATCAATAGAGTTCACCATTTGTCTGCCATTTCTTCATCATCTCTCTGCTTAAGTAGCTAAGGTGCACGAAATATATACAGGGATTGTTAGGCTCAGAAAGAAGCATGCTAAAAGATGAAATTGTTGTTGGAGTCAGTTCTATACAAAGTCTTGTTTGGTCAGATTCTTTCCATGTGGGTAATATTCTAGTGAATTGCAACATTGAGCATAGTGATCTGGTTGCTAAATATTCCTGCTACATTTTTATGGTTGGATGCTAATGTTTAAATTATTACATCCTATAGCTTTATATTTATTTTAAACTAGCAGTATCGCCCGGCGTTGCTCGGGTTTGTAAGGGAAATAACTATATAAGCATTTTTAGAGAGTTATAGCCAAAAAATAGCAAAAAATGCATTAAAAATGGAAAAAAATGATGGTAAATTATTTTTTAAATCGTTGACTCATCGTAGACATTTTTAGAGAGTTACTTCCCTTATATAATAGCGAAAAATTGCATTAAAATGGAAAAAAATGATGGTAAATTATTTTTTAAATCGTAGACTCATCGTAGACGCGTGCTAATACCCAGAAGGGCTCGATATGAATCACGACTATAAGATACCCGGTTTTGGTTAAACTGCACCGCAAAATGTGGGAGTAGTTAGGAATCTAAATCATAGGAGATAGACACACAACTTGACTTTTATATATAAAGATATCTGTAGATAATCAGCTTTATCTTTCTTCTTGGTGGTCTGCTGATAATGTGTACAGAATCACATCAAATAATTCTGTCATCCACAATCCTTCACTGAGTTCTTTGGGATTTAGATTATGGCTAGAATAAACCTGAAAGCAAACTGAGTTCACACTGTCTTTTACAACCCTTTTCAGAAATGTCCTTGATAAGTGGAACCTCTTTGTGGAATATCACTTCTGGCTTTACAAAGGATTAGAGAAGCTAGGAATCAATACAATGACACTTACACGGAGATCTGAATCTTGGTGATAGACAAATTTAAAGGTACTACGACTCAATACACAGATGTAATGATGGGAAAAATCGTGTAATGAGTCATAGAAAGTTTGGAAATGAAACTATGTTGATAATAATGTGATTAATATTGAAATTAATATTGATTTCGGAAGTTGGCCAGTAAACTTACACAGAGGCAAACAGACGCAGCATGATGTATACAGTAATTAAATACTTCAGGAAGTCTAGAATATTCTTCATATTGACCAAATTAAACTAAACTGTGGCGCTGATATAAAACTAAGGATGATGTATCTCAATATGGGGAAGAGGAACATTTTATACGTCTTTTTTTTATTATTGTATTAATTATATTGATGACCATATTTTAATGGCTATACACTGAGGATTCCATGTCTTTGACTGTTTGGAATGGTAGCATCTGCATAAGCTTGGAAGTATTGTTGGACGTGATAGCAAGTATATGGTTGAGGCATATATATATATATATATTATATATATATATATATATATATATACATATATATATATAAGTATGTATGTATATATGTATATATGTATATATATGTATGCATACATGTATGTATACATGTATGTGCATATATGTATGTATATATGCATATGCATATATGTACATATGTATATGCATATATGTATATATGTATGCATATATGTATATATGTATATATGTATATATATATATATATATATATATATCATCATCATCATCATCGTCGTTTAACGTCCGTTCTCCATGCTAGCATGGGTTGGACGGTTCGACCGGGGTTCTGGGAAGCCAGAAGGCTGCACCAGGCTCCAGTCTAATTTGGCAATGTTTCTACAGCTGGATGCCCTTCCTAACGCCAACCACTCCGTGAGTGTAGTGGGTGCTTTTTACGTGCCACATATATATATATATATATATATATATATATATAAGAAATGAAATAAAATAAATGAGAAGGGAATAAAGAATTATGTATGTACAGGGTGAAGCAGAGAAAATGGATGTTTTTGAAAAATTCACAAAATCATTAATTTTAGCTGCAAACAAATTTTATTGACATCAATGTGTTCATATTGAATTAGCATTTGTCAAAAGTAAGTGTGGAAAACAACATCCATCATGTGGTGTCCGTTTTCATTGGTGCATTTCTGAAGGCGTTCTTGGAAGCTGACCTCCTCTCTCTCCACCGGTGCTTTGTTGATTTGGGCAACTTCCCCATGAATAGCTTCCTTCAAATCGTCCAATGTATATGGCTTACATGCACACACATGTGTCTTGAGGTTTCCCCATAAGAAATAATCACACATGGAGAAATCAAGGGATGAGGGGATGCCAAGGAATGTCAGCAAACCTGGAAATGGCGTGGTCACTGAAGTGAGGGCAAAGAACGTCCATTGATGCCCTGGCTGTGTGGGCCATTGCCCCATCTTGCTGAAACCACACACGTCGAATAGGCATACGCTTTCATCATCGTAATCCTGGAACAAAGAAGTTGTTTATCATCGTGATGTAATGCTTGAAGTTCACAGTAACAGAATTTCTATTACTGTCTTCAAAAGAGTAAGGACCAATGATGGCAGCTTTCCCAACAGCACACCAGACTGTCCCTTTGGGGCTGTGCAGTGGTCTTTCATGCAGTTCTTTTGGACTTTCAAGAGCCCAATAACGACAGTTCTGTTGATTCACCATGCCATCGAGAGGAAAAGGGGCTTCATCACTCATTAACAAAATGAGGTTGCCATTTCATGTAGCTCCATTTAATTGATCAATGGAATCGTTAAACCAACTTGAAAGAAACTGCTCTCCTCAGTTGTAGATGACCATATAGATTTCCATCATGAAGGACAAACCATTTTTAGCAAATTAATATCTTTATTAAGAACCAAAATAATTACATTGTTTCCTTAGGTTATATTTGTGGCTGAAATAGTTTGGAGGAAATGCATATCTTATTAAGCCTGCAATAATTTAGAGAGTAACAGAGAAAAATAGTTGGGGGTGGGGTTTCAAGATATAGGAATGGTGAGATAATTGTTTATACTTAGAAGGCTTTTATGCAACATTTTGTCTACGACCATTTAGAATTGAATGCATTGGGAGTTGTCAACTGTGTTCTAGTTGATAGATCAATTAATATCAGACAATCTCCGAGACTCTTATTTCATTGGACATTAATGGATTTATCACCATAAACTTAGAACACAGTTGACAACTCCCAGTGGATTTAATTCCAAATGGTTGTTGACAACATGTTGCGTAAAACCTTCTAAATATAAATAACTATCTCACCACTCTTATATCTTGACCACCGCCCACTATTTTCCTCTTGTAGTAGGCTTAATAAGATCTCGTTTACTTGTTTCAGTCATTTGACTGTGACAACTCAGCCCCAGGACTTATTCTTTGTAAGCTTAGTACTTATTCTATCAGGCTCTTTTGCCAAACTGCTAAGTTATGGGGACATAAACACACCAGCATCTGTTGTCAATGTTGGTGGAGACAAACACAGACACACAAACATATACATATATACATATACATACATATATATACGATGGGCTTCTTTCAGTTTTCATCTAACAAATCCACTCACAAGGATTTGGTCGGCCAGAGGCTAGAGTAGAAGACACTTGACCAAGGTGCAACACAGTGTGACTGAACCCAGAACCATATGGTTGGTAAGCAAGCTACTTACCACACAGCCACTCCTGCACATTTTCTCTAAACTTATTCTTCCACAAATATGGCATTGTTGGACCAGAATACTCACAGTTCCGGTTAAGGTGCATTATATGTACCTTGAGTCTGGCGCCTTAGACCACTCGGCCATCCTGACAGCCGCAATAGATATATTCTAAAAGATACCATTTCAGATTATGTACGAGAAGGGTTAGGGTTTGTGTCATGTGTACATGGGTTTTCCACAAGAAATATATATGAGTGTGTGTATGCATGTATCTATTGGTATAAATGTGTGTGCATGTATGTAAATCTACAACTGAATATATGTAGACTGGTCATGTATATAGCAAAATTATTTATGAGAAAATGCTTATATCTGCACAAACATGGGCGCTATGTTTTGTTCTTTGCCAATCATAAAATGCAGTGATGCACGTACTTAACGAACCTGCAATGCATTCAATTTAAATATTCAATTTGTGCCAAAATAAACAGTTACACAGCTAGAAATGATGGATATACTTTCGGTTGCAATGAATAAAGCCTCTGTATTAAACAAGGATATTTTATTTCGATATAATGACTTAAGTATCCTGCTTTATTTTATCTGAATAATCTAAGCATTCACTTTGTAGCAATCCTTTTATTTTGCATGGAGATCACTTGACATTGTCAGATGGCCTAAAGATGCTGTAACCATCATCACTTTGAAAACACCTGCACATGAGAATGACAAGAGCAGCCTGCTGTGGTTGCCTCGTTGAAGTTTACTTTGGTTCCATAGCTCACATGCAAAACCATTATCAAAATATTGATGCTTTTGTCTAGGACATAAAGTCGAGTCTTTTCTTAGAATTTTATGGCCCAATTATAATTATAGTATTATCAGGAGATAACTTATATAACATGACGAAGAAGAGATGTATTTCACACAATCTCCAGACATTCAGATGAAATTGTACACCTGTAGCAATTGATTAAGCAAATAATGCAGAGCAAAAATTTTGTAAAACCATCAAAATTTATCATTATTAATTCTGATTCTGTCTAATGTTCTTCCCGTAGTAAACTGGAGTCACTTGGGAGGTTGTTACAATCACTAATTGAATGAGTAGCAAATTTTATGAGTATTATTTCATTATTAGACTAATTAAATAATACTGGAATGTGATACTTAAACATTTATTAAAATTGTGATACTATTATAATTTAGCACATCCAGTTCTCTGATAAATTCGTCATCACCATCATCATCTTTGTCATCCTTTAGCTACCAATAATAGTTTGTGGAACACAGATAACAGGACAGACAATTCACTGAAGTGGGTCGTTTGTATCTGACTTTGTATCTGACTTCTCTCACTGCTTTGTGTCTCGCTTTGACTCAAACTAGAATGGAATGGTTTGCTTATGTTAGAAAACTGATGAAGAATTGCTTTGGATTTTCATCTGTGCACAGCAGCCCCCAATGGTCATACTTGAGTTTTGTGGAAGGTTAGCATTTGATTGTGCTGTGTTCTGTCAAAGACCTCACTTGAATTTCATATAAGGTTAGAATTTGATACTGTAGTAATACGCTAGATCAGAAGTTCTCAAAGTGGGCAGTATTGCCCCCCCTGGTGGGAGTGGAAAATTCCGAGCGGGTGCTGAAGAAAAATGGGGCGATGATGGGTGGCAAGTTGTGTAAAAATTGGGGCGAAAATGGGGTGACAATTCATGTAAAAACATCAAAATGATGGGTTCATTAGGTTGAGATGGTGAAATAGAGTTGCTTTGAATTTGCTTCAGAAAGGGGTCTGTGTTTGTGAGGGTTAATTGGGGTTTGGGGCACTAGGAGTATGGCCAGGGTGTCAAGGGGGTAGCAGCCTGAAAATGTTTGAGAACCACTGCTCTAGGTCTTATAAAGGAGTCATTTTTTGTTGTATGAAATAATGACAAAGGAAATAGAAGCAGCAACACAATATAAACTGGGACCCTTTAAGTGATTAGAGGAGCTACTTGTCTTCTTGCAGACATTTTTCTGAAGCCAATATTCTGCCAAATGTTGCGTGCTCATATTCCTGGCATTTGGTCAAACCAACATTTGTCTAAGCATTTCTTAAATTTTCTCCTCAGATTCCCCTCCTGTGCCATGATTTATATTAGGTCGGAATTAAAGAAGGGTAGCTACTGCTGCTGCTGCTACTACTACCAACAGCATCAACATTATCTTATTACAATGCTACAATGACCAAACCTCGGCATGGTCACTTGCTGTTATTTAAGGGAAATATAGCAACAGCAGCTCCCTCAAATCACACCCAACATCTTGAAAAAATGAAGGACACATTTGTCAGCTTAGACATAAATATATATATAAAGACATATACATACATACATACATATATTTCTATATGAATAATATTTTGTCTAATGACTAATTCGTCTTTTGTGCTGGGCCACTGGTAGTAATCTATGTTATTACCCTTTTTTGATTATATATATATATATATATATATAAAGATATATATATGTAAAGATATATATCTATATATATATATATATATATATATATATATATATATATATATATATATATAAAGATATATATATGTAAAGATATATATATATATATATATATATATATATATATATATATATATATATATATATATAAAGATATATATTTGTAAAGATATATATATATATATATATATATATATATATATAAAGATATATATATGTAAAGATATCTATATATATAAAACTCTAGTTGTGTGAGTGTCTGTCCCCTTCGATTTAGATTCCTAACTCCTCCCACATTTTGCGGTGCAGTTTAACCAAATTCGGGTATCTTATAGTCGTGATTCATATCGAGCCCGTCTGACTATTAGCGCGCGTCAACGATGAGTCTACGATTTTAAAAATAATTTAACATCATTTTTTATTCCAATTTAATGCATAAAATGCATCGTATGTCGATGGCGGCGGAGTTGGCGTCCCCGCTCACAGCTGCACCTGTTTGCTTCTCCCCCTTCCCTCCCTCGTGAAGCTGTGGGGAAGGAAGTGTAAAGAAATCAACGTCGTAATGCGTTGTCAAGGAAACCAGCGTTCTTTTAGAACAACAACTTCATGGCTTGAAGACACCAAAACAAAAATGGCTAAGAAAGCCCGAATTTATAAGGGAAGTAACTCTCTAAAAATGCTTATATAGTTATTTCCCTTACAAACCCGAGCAACGCCGGGCGATACTGCTAGTATATATATAAAAGATGACTGCATATATTTGTATAAAGGGAAATGACCCCCTCAGTCAGAATGACCATGGCATTACACCTAAAATGTTCCCTTTCAAGGCACAAGTTTGGACAAGTTTGTTTTATGGAAGACCAGCAGTCACCCATGAATACCAGCCACCAGTGTTATCCAAAGGAAAGGCAAAGGGGCCAATACAACTTGGTGCCAGTGACATCACAATTCATTTCTACAGATGAATGAACTGGAGCAACATGAAATCAAGTGTCTTGCTCAAGAACACGACACACAGCCCAGTCCAGGAATCGAACTCACTACCTCATGATTGTGAGCCCGATGTCCTAACCACTGAGCCATGTGCCTTTTGTTTGTATATATATATCATTATATACATTGGTCAGTGTGTGTTGTCCGAAATACATAAAAAGACCACTGGACGTCTTTGGCTCCATGTCTCCTTAGTTATTAAGCAGGGGTTAAATAACTGCAACAGTACAAGTTTACCTTAACTAAAGTGGAAACATCTTTAGGAATTCCAACCAGACTGACAAAATATGATATATAAACTCTTTGATTATATAATATACCAAATATAATTATTATAATTAGCAATAAGTAGATTGAATGTGTGTACTAAGTATAGTGTGAGATGCAAATTGATGTTTAAATGTTTTGAAATAATACTGATAGATTCAAATTCCTTTTCGTTTGATTGAATATTGCCCCGTCTTTGATGATAATATATATATATTCTTCTTTTGAAATGATTCATGTTCTAATTAGATTATGACTATGCTGGTATTTGCAGAATCAAAGAGAACATCCATTAAGATTTTGAAGTTAGTATTCATGTTTGAAGTATGAGGAAATGTACTTGACTGCTGTTATCTATAGGAACTAGAAATGAATACACTGCCTGGTCCGCAGCACGGTTTAATGTCAGTGGCAAGGTTATCACAAGTAGAGAACTGAATCTGGTTCTATGATTATCAGGTCCACTGGAGATTAACATAACATTATATATCATGTAGTACATAAGATTTCTTAATTAGTCCATCAAAGGAATCGGTTTCACCTATTCTGGTTGCTAAATCACCACTGAAGATAGAAAAATAATCGCTTTATGAAGCTTCTGAAGGCAACAAAAGATAGCACCGCTTCCACAAAATATTTCATACCATTGCTCTGTTGTACAGCACTGATTACCAAGTAGATATAATTCTTTGTTTTATTGATTAATCAAAAGTGAAGAGCATGAACTGTTTCCCCTCTGGAACAAATTAGTTGGCATTTGGTTGCAGAATTTTACAAGATACAGTAGAGGGAGGCAATAGCAGTGAACTGTAGCTCAGTAGAAGAAGGATTGGCGAAGAATTTGGTAAAAGTTTGACGTGGATAAATATAACGAGGAGAGGAAGTTGTATTAAACAGACAAGTGTAGAGGGAGAAGATATTCTTTCTTTTATTCTTTTACTTGACTGTGGCCATGCTGGAGCACCGCCTTTAGCCAAGCAAATCGACACAAGGACTTATTCTTTGGAAGCCTAGTACTTATTTTATTGGTCTCTTTTGTTGAACCGCTAAGTTACGGGGACGTAAACACACCAGCATCACTTGTCAAGCGATGTTGGGGGACAAACACAGACACACAAACATATACACACATGTACATCATCATCATCATCATCATCATCATCATGTACATGTGTGTATATGTACATATATATATATACACACACACACACACATATATATATACACACATATATACGACGGGCTTCTTTCAGTTTCCATCTACCAACTTCACTCCGAGGCTATAGTAGAAGACACTTGCCTAAGGTGCCATGCAGTGAGACTGAACCTGGAACCATGTGGTTGGTAAGCAAACTACTTACCACACACCCACTTCACAAGTTTAGAGGGACAGGAACTGCAACAGTAGAAGAGAGAGAGAGAGAGAGAGAGAGACAAGACACCGAATGTGTGCTCCAATGATTGCAGAGTATTTGTCTGTGAGTCTATGAGCCAAATGACTTTAGCTTGAATGTCCTTGTGGATGTATGGCAGCAGCAGTAGAAGCACAGCTCTAGATTCATTCTTACCTGAGTTTTGTGGGAAACATTTGGACAGGGTTGCGTTGTGTTTTGAAGATGTAGTTTAGTTTTTTTTCTTTTTGCTGCAGTTTTGTCAATGTTACAGGTGTTTGGTTGCCACTAGAGGTCGTTGGAGATTGTATGGCTGTGTGATTGCTATAGCTTTGTGAGGTTTTACTGACATAGTGTTTACACCTGGTCGCCTAAACGACACTTTGAGAATTATAGCAATAATGCAAGTCAGTCTGTGTATGCAGCCACATACATACACACAAACACGAACACAAACACACATAGACCCAAATACACATACACACCCACAGCCAAACAAACACACACACACACATTTATCACATATCACATTTATCACATATGAGATAAATTTAATGCTGGAAGTGGATGAGAGCTAAATCTTTTACTTGGACAGAACACCAGTCTATTAACGATTACATTCCCAAATGATTTCTTATTTCCCATAGAAAGATGAACCGTAATTATACAATCAAATACTGACCACTGGATTCCTGCAGGGAATATGAACTGAACTGACAGTATAAACGCATATCTATTCAGGCATTTTGCTTCAGTAAATTACCAACTCACAGTTGATGCTGGTATAAAACCATATCTCATATATTGTTGAAGAAAAGAACTGCAATCGTGTCAATGCAGGTTGCTACAAGGACGCTGAGTAAAAATCTTAGATTTTGTATCCTGCACTTCAGAAGTGTGTAACTATCAGATTTTGTGTGCCAGGAATGTACACGTCCTTTATATTAAATAATATAAATATGTTTGTGTCTGTATACCTGCACGTGTGTGTGTGTGTGTATGTGTGTGATTTGTGTGTTTATACTTTTTACTCTCTTTTTACTTGTTTCAGTCATTTGACTGTGGCCATGCTGGAGCACTGCATTTAGTCGAGCAAATCACCCCCAGGACTTATTCTTTATAAGCCTCGTACTTATTCTATCGGTCTCTTTTGCCAAACCGCTAGGTTACGGGGACGTAAACACACCAGCATCAGTTGTCGAGCGATGTTGGTGGGGACAAACACAGACACACAAACATATACACACACATATATATATATATATATACAACAGGCTTCTTTCAGTTTCCATCTACCAAATCCACTCACAAGGCTTTGGTCTGCCAAAGGCTATAGTAGAAGACACTTGCCCAAGGTGGCACGCAGTGGGACTGAACCCGGAACCATGTGATTCGTAAGCAAGCTACTTACCACACAGCCACTCCTACACCTATCCATAAATTAATGCATAAACATCAAAGAATAAATCCAAACTAATTAAAAACTCAGTTGATAACAGGTCATTAAATATTTATTACTTTGCAGTGAATCCACGTGGGAGTGACTGGCATGTATATACACGATCATCTAAAAGGATGTTTAAGAGCAGCACATTAAACAGAAAAGCACAGATTTCACATATATGAGGTCTGATCAATAAGTATCCGGACTGTTGCCATAGTAACGAAACTAAAGCATGCAGAGTAAAGTCACTTGGTAAAGATTGAATTTGAACTCTGTTGTGTATGTGCACTAAGTTTTAACATTCTAGCTCACTTCCGCTATTTACAGCAATACTTCGAAGGAAGGTGTGTAGCGTGTGATCGTCGCATTGATCATGATAGAGAAAGTTGTTATCACGATACCTGCTCAGAGGCCTACGCAAAGTTGCAGAAAGTGTATGGAGAGGAGTGTATGAGCTGCATACAAGTGGTTCAGATGTTTCCAAGATGGCTGAAAGAATGTTGATATTGACAACTGTTCAGGGAGACCTGCAACCAGTAGAACTGAGAAAAACATCACAGATGTGCTTGCAGCTGTGAGGTGAAATCATCAAATCACCATCTGTGAGTTGTCAGAGGATGTGCAGATTAGTTATGGTTGAGTTCAGTCCATTATCACTGAAGATTTGGGTATGCGACACGTGTCTGCCAAGTTTGTGCCAAATATTGCATTCAGCTGACCAAAATGGCACTTGGGTCTCAGCTGCATAAGATCTTGATTGTGTCAAGAATGAGGAAAACGTTTTGGAAATTTTGCTTAGGCCTCTGAGCAGGTATCGCTAAGCTTTTGGCAAAATTTGATGCAGATTCTCTGCTCAACTTACTCTGTCATGGTCAATGTAAAAATAACTCACTACATACCTTTGTTCCAAGCACTGCTGTAAACAGCGGAAGAGAGCGAGAATGCTGAAACTTAGTACAAAAGCACAGTAGAGTTTACGGGTAATCTGTGCCGAGCAGCTTCACTCTGTGTGCTTTAGATTCGTTACTATGACAACAGTCCGGATACTTATTGATCAAACCACCTTGTTCATAATTTAAATCTGTTCAAAAGCTTTTTCATTATGATAAACTCACCAAATGTATAATTACATATTTGAGATACAAAATTAACTTAAATTTAATTTAGATTTATTATGCAACGCAATTATGTAATTATATACCTGGTGTTTATCTTAATGAAACAGCTGTTGAATACAAGCGTGAACTATGTGCTTTCTTGCTTTTATGCTACATGTGTGTTTATATAAAGGTGGTGATGAGGTGGGGGCGTGTGTGTGAAACTTTGTGACTATGTAATAATTAAACATTGTATGTATATAGAATTTCTAAAGTGAGTGTTAGGCTATTTATACCTGTTATTTATTGTAACATTTTGAAAGAATATTTAAAGATATATCAACTCTCACACACATGTGTGTGTGTTTATGTGTCATCTTCCCATGTTCCTAGAAGACTTTGGATAAAACAAGCTATGAATAAAATTCTTCAGCCTTTGTTGTAATTCTAGATACAACAGTGAAAGGAAATGGTTGAATGGTAGTTAAGAATTTCAATTTTTCACTTAGCAGCATTTTGTTAAGCTTTTGAATAATTTACCATATTTTCTTGAAGAATCACTAAGTAGAGCACTTAATGTCAGATATGGTTTACGAAAGAATATCAATAACGGTTTTCTACAATCACATAATTTTTTAAAATTTCAAAAATTGAAAGAAATAAAATCATGTGATGTGTATGTGTTTGTATGTGAGTGTGTATGTGTTTGTATGTGAGTGTGCATGTGTGTGTGTGTATGTGAGTGTGTGTGTATGTGTTTGTATGTGTTTGTATGTGAGTGTGCATGTGTGTGTGTATGTGAGTGTGTGTGTGTGTGTGTTTGCATGAGTGTGTATGTGAGTGTGTGTGTGCATGTGAGTGTGTGTGCGTGTGTGTGTGTGTGTGTGCGCACATATGTAAATTTAATTTTGATTTAATAAGTATTGTGAAATAAAAACAGTTGATTGTAAACCAATAGATATTGTTTTTGCCGAAGAATTTTGATGCAGTCAAAGTAATGGTCCAACTTCATTACTAATACCACTTAGTCTGATTGCATCAGAAGAAAACCTATAGTTGATGTTGGTAGTTTGACAGAAATCAATATTTAAGGCCAATAAATCAATACAAAGCAAACCACTTTTATGTTACATTTTGGCATTGATACAAGGTTTGTCTTAGATTGTCACTAAACAGCAGTTTCTTTAGCCAACTTAATTTAATTTTACAAATCCTCTTTCAATCAGTTGAAGACTGCTTGACAATTTTTAAACAAAGTTTGCAAAACTGAGCAAAACTTCCTCACATCTTCTGGTGGTGGATGTATTTTTAAGCTTGATAAAAAGGAGAAAACAAATTACTTTCTGAAAACAGAATAATTATTTTCTATTTTTTACCTTCGTGAATTAGAAATATTCCAACTCTGAATCGTTTTAAGCTTTTGTCATTTTAAAACTGTTGCTAAAGAAGTTGGAGAGAAAATATTTGGGAAAGCAAAAAAAAAAAAACAAAAAAAAAAATGTTTGTTTTTAATTTTTTTTCTCGTTTCAATTTGTTCTGTTCAGAGATTAATTTGGTATTTGCCAACTGGTTGTTGCACCAAAAAGAAATAAGAATAGAAAGCAGAATTCCCCAAATACCTCAAAGGAATTAGTAGAAAAGAAATTAATGCTTATTCTTGTCTTCAATCTATTTGGTCAAGATCGTTTTTGGCCAATAGAATTCAAGCAAAAGAGCTTTTTTTTTTTTTTTCAAACCTCTATCACAAAATTCCAAATATATTTAGTGCTAATTTATCTTCACAGAATAAACTGAATAACTGGAATAAGTTAAAGAACTATCTTCAGAATGTCTGTTCTACATTCTTAAATAAACATGCATTTGTTTCTAATAATGCTTGAAGCTATAACGACAACAACAACAACAACAACAATAATAATAATAATATAATAATAATAATAATAATAATAATAATAATAATAATGATAATAATGATAATAATAGTGTTGTATTACATGAAGATATTTCACTACCTCCCCTCCCCAAGCTTTCATTCATACTGTAGCATCTCTTATCCTTTACTTGCCCCAGGATGCTGGTTGTGTCTCGGCAAATGACTATAACAAAGTTACAGATTAAAAGTAAAAAAAAAAATAATAATAATAATAATAATAATAATAATAGTAACAAAAGCATTCTTATAACAATGCAATTACGTGATAGATTTTCTTATGAGACTTGATTCGCTTAAAAACTGCTTATATCATGATTTTTATCTTTCTCTCTTTTGCAGGTGAGTTCAATCTACTCTTTAATTTATCTGCAGTTTGTGATAAAATTACACCCCTTTCCTACATGGACTTGCTGCTGGTAATCTCAACTCTTTTACTCAAACTTCTCAAATAACTTACTTTCATCATTATCGATTCAACTGACTGCTAACATTTCTGCTTGTCTTTTTTTTTTTTTCTTTTCCTGCCTTTCTTTCCAAATTTTTGTTGTTCTATCAGTAACATATCTAGAAATGATCTGTTGTGAACCGTTTTCATCTGGAATATGTTGCATGTTGTAGATACTAAGATACTAATCAAAACTTTCCGACTGAACAAATATTTAGAGTAGCACGGCCATGTTTCATACTGCTTAATTTCAATTATATTTATTAAAAACAACAACAGCAAATAAAAGGTTTTTAAGGTTATTTGCCCTTTCTAAAAGCTCTATATTAATCTGTTTTTAAAGAAATATTTTAATTAATTAATAGTTTTTAATTTAAGAATATATAAGTATGTATATATATATATTACTGTTTATGTATGTATATATATATATATATATATATATAACTGTTTACAACAATATCAAGTGGTATAGTGCATTCATAAATAAGCATCAAGGTAATAACATAAAGTAAAAATAATTATTAATTTTATATATATATATATATATATATATATATATATATATATGTATATACACACATATATATATATATATATATGTATATACACATATATATATGTATATATATATATATATATGTATGTATGTATGCATGCATGCATGTCAATCAAAATTTGAATTAGAGATTGTTAGTGTCTAACTTAACGGACAACTCTACATCACACGATGCAGAGTAGATAAATGAAAAAACTTTAAACAGTCAAATTGAAGGATATTAAGTAAAGACCCTGAAGAAACTGCATCGGTATTATAGTAGGGATGTAACTGCAATGGTTACTAATCGGTGCAGTTGTATGTGAAGCTGTATATATATATATATATGTATGTATAAAAAGAATTAAAGGTAATGCTATGCCACTTTGTAATAATCCTCGTTATTGTTATTATATGTACATGTGGAGGCACAGGGGTTAGTGGCTTGGGTGTTGGACTCATGATCAAAAGATTGTGGCACTCAGCTGGTAAAAATAACCATGTAATCTCACAACAGACTGGCACCTTGTCCAGGAAGGAATATATATGCCAAAGAAGCTGGGAAACCAGCACTATGTTCTTTACAGAGTAATGTGGACTAACCACACACACATACACTTATATATATATATACATATATATAGATATGTGCATACACATACATGCACTTGTATAGATAAACTGTTTTATGAAAGATATGTGGCATCTTGGGCAAGTGTCTTCTGCTATAGCCCCGGGCCGACCAATGCCTTGTGAGTGGATTTGGTAGACGGAAACTGTAAAGAAGCCTGTCATATATATGTATATATATATATATGTATGTGTGTGTTTGTGTGTCTGTGGTTGTCCCCCTAGCATTGCTTGACAGCCGATGCTGGTTTGTTTACGTCCCCGTCACTTAGCGGTTCGGCAAAAGAGACCGATAGAATAAGTACTGGGCTTACAAAGAATAAGTCCCGGGGTTGATTTGCTCGACTAAAGGCAGTGCTCCAGCATGGCCGCAGTCAAATGACTGAAACAAGTAAAAGAGAGTAAAAGAGTATTACAAAATGAATCGTTAAATGTTAGTTTTATATTTGTATTCCACATGTAAGTATTATGTAACGCTCAGTTTTACACAGCCTTGTATAGTATATAAATATGTGAGTCATCCATCGGAAAATAGCATACATAAATGAAAGAATATCTACATATGCTTTTATTTATTATTCTATAATCTTGCATAGTATTTCCTGTAAACTTTATGCAATTGTGTGACTACCTGCATTTATTTTCTCTACAAAACCCTTTTAGAACTGGAAGTCAAGAGTCTCCAGCATTCTTTGTGGAGCTCGTCAAAGAGAAATCTAAATAAATAAAGTACAAAGTAAGAATTCCCAAGTTCAATATGTGAAGATTTGGCATCTTTGAATGATATATTTGCTTTCACACTCACCATTAAATATTAAATTACACAATCAAATAGCAAACGTCTTCTTCTGATTCTCAACTTCTTGTTTGCTTCGACATTTATTTATTTATTTTGCTTGTTATTTACCATCTCAGCAATCATCTACAACTACTCTAACACACAAAAATACACATACACACGTGTTTACACACAGGCATACATATATATATACAATAAACAAAACGCTGTCTTAAAAAAAGTTTGGTTAATAGAAAGCAGAGTCCTCTTTGAATGCTGTAACATCAGTACATTTCTCAGTTAGAACTAGAACATTCCGTTAGGCTATAATCAGGTTTTGCTGAGATATAAGAGTTTCTGGATTTTCAATGTAATTCTGTAAACTAAGAGCTGATGGTGCTGGCAGAGTTGGTTTCAAAAACGTAGAAAGCAAAAAAAAAAGATTTGCTGCTATGTGGAGTAGTTCATATTTCAATTTAGAATTGTACAACTTGGAGCAATAGATGCTTCGTTCTTGTCTTTCTGTGTTTATTCTCAATTTTGAAAATATTCCCCCTTTTGTACAAAGTTATATCATGTAAAACAAATTTATCTGATCCCCTTTGCAACACGATAATTATAGACATGCTTTTCGTTATATAAACACATGCTGGCCTAGACACGTGTTCTGATATTAATACTCTTCAACTTTCTCATTCTACACCAAAGTAAATCTCACAAACAGCAACCATGCACACACACACACACGCAAATGCACAGACACACACTCAAGTGTTAAAACATCTGGCCATGTAATAAGAAAACAATAAGTTTAATAAACCTTCTCTTCTTGTAACATTGAATTAATTTCTTTTACATTTCAACCACCCACTTTGAATTTCTCTTCATTAATATATGTGTGTGTCTGTGTATGTATATGTATGTTTGTGTGTATATATATATATATATATGTGTGTGTGTGTGTGTGTGTGTGTGTGTATGTGTATATATATATATATATGCATGTGTGTATATATATATGTATGTATGTATGTATGTATGTATGTATGTATGTATGTATGTATGTATGTATGTATGTGTGTATGTATGTGTGTATATATATATATATATATTTATATATATGTATGTATATATTATATATATGTATATGTATGTATATATTATATGTATGTATATATATGTGTGTGTATATATATATATTTATGTGTATATATATGTATCATATATACATATATGTATGTATATATATATGTATATATATATATGTGTGTGTATGTATGCATGTATGTATGTATGTATGTATGTATGTATGTATGCATGCAGGGAAGAAATTATTTTTAGCCATGTTGTAAAGCAATTCCTTGCTATGGTTGCTAGAAATAAAATGCATGTCTGAGCAAAAAAGGACAGTAAAACTTGATCTCTTCATCTTGAGGGCAATAACAACCAGATTTTTGCACAGAATGTTTGTACATCGTTAGACTTCTACAATAAGTTATCTGGTTGTGTCATTTGCACAGAAGGAAAAATTTTAACAAGCCCCCTCCTCTTTTTGTCATCAACATGTTCCCTTTGCACCACATGTATGTGTGCATGGGGGGCATCAAGAGGTATTTGGGGACAAACCTAAAGACTTGCTTTACCATTTGTTTATGTTCCAGTGGCTTAGACTATTCACATCTCTTTTATTCATTATTTCCATTTTGGGTCTGATTCTTTCCTTTAGATGTCTTTAATGTCCTTAACCCTTTCCAGGTTTTGATTTGATGTTTGTGTCATACTTTTGTCTTTAGGGCAGGGTTCATTCCACTAATAAGACTAAAGATTTCCCACTACACACTATCAGTTCTTTTTTTCTTCCCCCCCCCCTTTTTTTTTTTTTTGATTTACTGTCCCTCTATGATAGTTTACCTGGGATGAGGCTTACTGAATCCAAATCATCTTCATTTGATGCATCCATTTTTGTCATAGTTTTCACAGTTTTCTGTACTTCCTACCATCAACTACTTTACGGCATGAACTGGGACCAAGCGCACAATTTACGGGGCCAGGAGAATAAGTGAAAGCCAGCAGAATTAAAAACGAAACGTAATATAGTGAAACAGCCTATCTCACAGGGAAGTCAGTGAGTGAATTACTTGGGAATGACGATAGCTGCCACTAGGACAGGAGATCTATGATTCTTTAAATCCCAAACTATGAGGATGTTATGAAATGCAGATGCAATGCAAGGTTGGTCAAGAACCATTCCCTGATAAGTGAGAAAAATGAAAGAGAGGAGGTCACCTATGTACCTGTGGCCTCTCTGGGTTTGGGGTTTTGATAGATTCCGTGTACAATAATGACACAGCTTCTCTATCGATTTTCTCATTTTCTCACATATTTTCCCCCCACCCTCACACTTTCATATTTTCTCCTCTGGCTGACCCCAACACTTCTCTTTCCTTCAATGACTCTATCAGGATTCCTAGGCACCCTTGTCCATGTCCCTTTTCCAACACACCTTTTATTCATACCTCATAATGTAAGATAACACTGGACCCCTTTCCTTACACAACCCACCTTAACACATTTCTACTCTGTCCCTTCCTTTCTCAATAGCCCCTAATATTAATCATTTCTCCTGCTATAGTGTCCACTAACCACCCTTTCATAACAATAAATTTTCTCCCCTCATCTTACTTTACCCACCCTCATCGCCCTGACTAAAATCACCACACATTTCCTTTTCTATTCCTCTTCAGTTATAGCATCCACTTCAGCCCCTTAGTTATACTAGGGCCCGTGCCATGCAAAAGGCTTCCAGTACATTGAGTAAAGTGGTTGGTGTAAGGAATGATATCCACCTATGGATATCATGCAAAAGTGGACTCTGTGGCACATTGAAGTCCTCCAATTCATTGGATTCTGTTAAACCAGCCACCCAACCCGCCAGCATGGAACACAGAAGCTGAATAATAATGATAATGATGCATACATACATACATACATACATACATACATACATACATACATACATACATACATACATACATACATACATACATGCATGCATGCATACCTACATACATACATACATACATATATAAAATAAAACTCTTCATATATATATATACATGAAGAATTTTATTTTGTTAAAATCTATTTCTCTTCAATTTATCTTCATAAAGTTTTAAGATCCAACATTAAATTTAAACAGATGAAACATATTTAAAAGAAGCTGTTATTCTTTATTGTTTTAGAGAGAGTTTGTGGAAGAATGTAAAAGCTCATCAATCAAACTTCAAGATTTTTGTAAGAATGTTCTGAGAAGAAAAGTAAAATAATGCCCAGAATCAAGAGCAGAGAGATTCCTTTAGGTGTGAGATTAAATCTCAGTTCTCATCTTCTGTTTTAGGCTTGGCTGAATCCATTCATTCAAACTTCTATGATTACAGCATTGGATAAGATGTTGGCAAGAGAAAAGGGGAAATTATTAATACCAAGAGATAATATCTATCCATACTAAAACGTGGATGTTCTATTAGAACAAACTATACTGCGCTAGATTCCATGAGAGAAACTCTCATATTGGCATCTAGCACAAAAATGCCATCTCCAGTCTTTTTCTTTTTTTCATATATTTTCATATATATATATATATGTATATATACATACATACACACAGGGGTAAGTGCATGTATGCACTTTAATTTGGTATTTATAAGTTGATTGATGCGCACACACACACACACACATATGCGTACATGTGTAGGAGAGTTTTATAGACAGACAATAGCTAGAAATATAGGTAGGCTGTTAAAAAGAGAGAGAGAGATTGAAAGAAAAAAGAAAAAGAAACAAACATGAAGCCTTCTGCTGCCTGCCACAGCACCAGTAATACTCAAAGAACGATAGTCTAAGACAGTTCTTCCACTGCACATAATGATGCTGTTGCTGTTGCTGTTGAGCGTAGCGATCTTCGTCCAGTGGAAGAAGTCCGAAACATGGTCCTTTGCTATTCGTAAGACCCTGCAGAAGAGAAAGCAGGTCAACCTCCGACGCCGAGAGCATTGACGGATGGATGAATGCGCATCCAGGCTCAGCGGTTGCATAGGATGTCAGGGACAAGAAACAGTAAGGAAGTGTGAGAGAAAGTTGGAGCAAAAGAGTACAACAGAGGTCGCCACCACCCCCTGCCAGAGCCTCATGGAGCTTTAGGTGTTTTCACTCAATAAACACACGGTCTGGGAATCGAAACCGCGATCCTCCAACCGCGAGTCCACTGCCCTAACCATTGGGCCATTGCGCCTTCACTGCTGTTGCTGACTTTGTGAACGTAGAGAAGTTTTCAATGTTTCACAACCAATCCAAGTGATCGACTTGCAATGGCTTTGGTGGTGATAAGTTGATAACATTAACGATTCTCACACAAATGTTGGGAAAAAGAAAGAACTCTCCAAGAGAGTAGGAAGAGGAGGGAATACATTAGCATTGTTGGTTTTGTTTGTTTCTTATGTACAATATGACTAAATGCTGGAATTGTTACTTTGAACAATGAATCAGAAAAAAGTAATGAAAACCGATAAACATTAGCTATTGAAAGAAAAAAATAAGAAAAACATGAATTTTGACAAGTAATGACAGCTACTGACATCAACAGACATTTGGGTGTTTTTTATAATTCTTCATTGTCTATATTTTTTGAAGAATTATATATATATTGCCCTTTGTGAGTATCAAGAAATACACTGCATACGTACATGCTTGCAGATGCTTATCTTATCAAATTATATTGGTCTATTAATCTGTGTGCTTATGTAACGTCATAGGTAGATAGATAGATAGATAGACTGAACGATTGACAGATAGATAGATAGATAGATAGATAGATAGATAGATAGATAGATAGATAGATAGATAGATAGATAGATAGATAGATAGATAGATGATATAGATAATATAAATAGACGGATGGATAGACAGACAGAAAGATAGATAGAGAGATAATATAGACAGACAGAGATGGATAGACTGATACCTCTGCTGGCAATAAAGGGCCTCTCTCTCAGAGTGAAAGGCAGATTGTATGATGCCTGGGTATGGACAGCTATGCTGCATGGCAGTGTAACATGGGCTATAACAGCCAAGGACATGCATAGGCTTGAGAGAAATAAAGCCAGTATGCTTCGTTGATTGTGCAATGTAAGTGTGTGTGTTCGACAGAGTGTAAACATCTTGAGAGAAAAGTTAAGCATAAGAGCAATGCTGGAATATAACCTGTGTATTTTAAACACAGGTAGTTTTCATCTTATACAATTGTTCTTTCTGTTGAACCCTGATCCAGCAAACCTATGATAAAAACCATTTCAGCCATTAGCTATCCAACTCCTTACTCATATAAGAAGGGTATCAGATGGAAAAGTAGCATGATGTAAGTACAGAAATAACATATCCAGTCCTTCAGTTGGAAGTGTCCTTGTGTTATTTTGATTGAAAAAGTAGACTTTTAATTGTTGTACACATGTGAAATGATATGGCTTCAACTTTAGATTTTTCAACACCCATTGGTTTAACCTGCATATGTGAAACTGATGTGCCAATTGCCATGTTATCTTCTTCACATTTTGAGTAATATTTCAGCAAATGTCCTGAATAACTCCCAGTATTTAGACTGTAGGGTCTCCTTGTTTTGGGGTATTGTGCACTGACCCTGTAGTCCCTTAACCAACATTATATTATTCTCCTTGCTAGAAAGCCTTTACTCAGAGACTTGACTTCAAAGACTTTATGCGTCTGCTTTACAGAATCCGTTCTCACATACACTTCCACAATCTCCATTCTTTCCACTATTGAGAATATCATCTTGCAGAAAAAGCTAGAGATGTTCATTCAATGCAATCTTACCTTCAACTAATGTGATGAGGATGCAGTGAGGATAACGTAGCAAACAGTCAACTAGTGCTCCATCCTTGTTCAACAGTTACAAGCAGTCAAAATAATACAATGACACTTGGAAATGAAAGGCTGGGTACTTTTCCATGAACATAAATTTCATCATCATCATCATCATCGTTTAACGTCCGTTTTCCGTGCTAGCATGGGTTGGACAGTTCAACGGGGGTTTGGGAAGCCAGGAGGCTGCACCAGGCTCCAATCTGATCTGGCAGTGCTTCTACAGCTGGATGCCCTTCCTAACGCCAACCACTCCATGAGTGTAGTATAAATTTAATTATATATATTCACTCTATGTAACGGAATCTGAGCTTCTTTTTCGTGAGCCACCCTGTATATGAGGGATGTTATCAAATGTGTCTTCCAATTTTTTTTTAAGATGATAGTATATGATTTCAATGTTTGACTGCTATTTCTAGCATGTTGAGTGATTACAGTCTTTTACATTGGTTCATGCCCACAGGGTCGTGTTTCTGAGTGTACGAAAATTCTTTTTAGCACATATTTCCTGTCCTTTATTCTACATACGTGTAATAATGAATGCAGCTATTAATTATGAGACTTTTAAGTCTAAATCCACTCGTTAAACACAAGTGTTGATTAATAGCATTTAATGCTTATTATGACAATTAGTTGATTAAGTAATTATGGGAATTCTTACTCTGCATTCTGACACACAGATTCATGTACATGCCTCATGCAATGGCTGTTATTCACAGAAAAATTCTGTGTTAGTGTGTGTGTATATGTGTGTGTTTGGGATGTGTGTGAGAATGTGCATTCATTTTGTGTATGTGTGTGCTCCTCTATGAGTATAGTTGCGTATATGTGTGTGAATATGGATGTGTGTGTGTGTGTATGTGTAATTGTATAAGAATTCCAGTGTGTGAGGATTATGTTTACTTCTTTGGTGGAATTTTCACAATTTAAATTTTCTAAAAACAAATGCACAAAAGCTGGCATATACTTATATAAATGCACAGGAGTGGCTGTGTGGTAAGTAGCTTGCTTACCAACCACATGATTTTGGGTTCAGTCCCACTGCGTGGCACCTTTGGCAAGTGTCTTGGACTGTAGAAACCTTGTTATCATATTTGTCAGAGTAAATTTTACTTTTGAGGTAAATAAATGCCAGAAAAAAAAAAACTGGAAAAATTATGAAAAAAAATGAGATGAAAATAAACAATAGACACCAAATTCCAGAGCAGCACCAACCAAAACTCTGGAGATGGCAAGTGTAATACTTTTATGACCAGTATCAGAAATAGATGAGAAAACATCTCATCACTTAACAGCTCCAACCTATAGTACCACATTTTCATTGTGTGATGACAAATAAATAATAATTACAAATGGAAACTAAGAAGCAGTTAGTAAAAATATGAAAGAAAACTTCAAACAAAAGCTGAACATCAAATAAGTGAAAGAAGAGAAATTTTTGTAAATGACAATGAAATCTGGCCTCAGGAAATAAAGAAGGAAATGGAAACCAAGAAGATGAACCAAGAGTTTCTTTGAAAATCAAACAAAAAAGTTAATAGACAAATTTACACATCTGTGGTGCCACAGACTTTCTGAAGAAGTTAGAATGACATAAAAACAGTAAAGTTCAGAATGTACAACAAATAAGAATAGTTTATTAGTAAAAAGAAAATTAAGACATTACACCAAACTTAAAAGAGATTACCCTCAAGTTGCTGATGACTTTTGGGGGGTGAGGCAGGGGGTGTTGACACCAAATTACTTTTAAAATGCTTATTGGTGCATTCTGTTGCACCCAAAAACAGTTTGAGAAATGATTAAGAGAATGGGGTTGTGGAGGTGGAGTACAGTGTAACCAGTAATGTTTCATGTTTTATTTTCTTCAATTATATTTCTTTGTTTTCTTTTTTATTATTGTGATTTTTAAATTTCTTTATTTCTATGCAAATATATGTAAATATGTATACATGTGTGTGTGAATATGTATGGATATATATATATGTATATGTGTGCGCATATATATGAACATGTGTCTATTTAATATTCTCTTTACATCTTTCCATACACTGTATGCCTCTCAACCACCCCTTTGTCTTTTTCACAATACACAGTTTCTCTTGTTCTGTATTTTTGAGATGAGGAATTCTGTACATTATTTACATTGGACAGAACGGATATCTATCCTCATCTTGTTTGATGTTAACACAACGTTTCAGCTGATTTACTCTCTGAACTTCATCAGGTGTCCTGGTAGAATTTTGAACCCAACACTGGTTCTCATTCCTTAGGTATTTTTTTGCTGATGTTGTTTTTACAATTATTATTATTATTATTATTATCATTATTATTATTATTATTATTTATTCAAGGTACTGCCTGGAATTGAGCTCAGAATCTTGGGGTTAGTAGTCCATGCTCTTAACCAGGGGCATATAGCATAATGGTTAAGAGTGCAGGTTACTAACCCCAAGATTGCGAGTTCAATTCCAGGCAGTGTCTTGAAAAATTAATAATAATAATAATGATGACGACGACGATGACGACGACAATAATAATAATAACATCAGCAAAAAAAAAATACCTTAGGAATGAGAACCCAGGGTTGGGTGCAAATTCTACGAGGACACCTGATGAAGGCTGGAGAGTAAATCAGCCGAAACATTGTGTTAACAACAAAAAAGATGAGGGCAAATATCTGTTGAATGTAAATAATGTAAATAAGGTACAATTCCTCTTCTTTTTAATCCCCAATGAAACTCATTTACTTTTTCTATTTTTTGAGTTCTTGTGGCTAATAAACAAGAGATCATGTCACATTAAACTGAAAGTGTCTTACCCTTGGTTGTAGGTTGTGCCTATTGCAGTTATCTTCTCAACTAAACCGTAAGAGCTCTTGTATGACTTGTTTCCATTCCTTTATTGTGTGAACAGTCTCATATCCCATGCTTCAATTATTATTGGTACTATCTTTACTTTCATACCTCATATGCTGCTTATTCCAGTTTCAAGATCTTTATGGCAGATGTACTTGCATAGTGAGTGACTTGATCTGAGATGCAGCACAAAGTTTTTTCAGTGAACAGGTCACGGTCTCAAAGCGCCGAAAATATTTTGACAAATTAAATTTAAATGTTGAAGTGAATCTAACAGTTTTTGTGTGTTTCTTAAATGGCTTATAAACACCTTCCACGCTGCAATTGTTGTTGCTAAGATCTTTATATTTTCACAGCTAATCCCCATTGTGTTTGGGCAGTGTTTGGGTCAACAAGGGATTGATCCCTCTATCACAGACACCCATTTCTGCTTCAGTTCCTGCTTATTGTATCTGGACAGTTCGATTTGATTTTCTTGTCAATATTGACAGAATTGTCTTAGCTGATTGTTTCCAAGTCACTGGATGTATTCTGATTGCTACATGCTTACACCACTTTATCTTTTTATGCATCGAAGTGTTGGCATATTGCCCAATAAAAATAACTGCTAACTTTATCATGTCTGTGAATTTACTTGGACTTGGCAAGAATTCTTCCTATTGTTTTGTCATGATGTAAATCTTATTCTTCAGTGTGGTTACTTTCCAGTTTCTACTTCATTTCCAAATACTCCATTATAATATAGATGCAAAGAAGAGTTCATTTATTTCTTTAGCAGAATTCTTTATTACACATATTAATCTATCTTTTGTTGCTTCTAAGTAATTTTCTACTCCAACTGTTGTTATTTGTTGTAGTTTTCTATTTGTATTAGACCCTCTTTGTGTGTACTCTTTGAATATCACTACGGAGTAGTGGCTACACAACACTGCTAATACTTTCTTGGCTATATTTTTCAATTCCCTTAACTTAGAGTTTATCATAAGCTTGAAGTCTAGCACTGAGTCTTAATATTAGCTTGAAGTCTTATATTGACTTTTTAATATTAGCTTTATTCTTCTGTAACACTATTTTTTACTTCATTTTTTTTATTTGCCTTGCAAGATTCTTTATGTGAGTTCGTGTGTTGAAGCATATTTTGTTATTTAACACACTCATCAGTAAAGTTTCCACTAATTTACTTATTTAGTTTTCTAAAATTTTCATTGCTTCTTGCAATAGTCATTGAAAAGGTTGCAAGACGCAACAAAAAATAAATAAGTAAATGCGTGGAAACTTTACTGGTGAGTGTGTTAAATAATAAGGCACTATTTTAAAATTATCTTATTTCTCTGTTCATATTTCATGAGTTCTATCTATTCCTAGAAGTTGCATGGATGATTCTGGTCCAATTCTCTGATTTTTCATTCTCTTTCGAATTTGATAGTCTCAGTTTTAGTTAATTTGCTTCTTTTTGTATCATTTGTACATTTGTCTGATACTCATTGTCAGTTTGTTCTCCAACTGAGTATTAATCCCTGTAAACATCACTAAGCCATCCACAGAGATAATGTGGTTTATTGTTTGTCATCAAAATCTATAATCATCTTTGGCTTCATTCCAAAACTTGTTAAAGTAGTCAAAATATGAGGAAGTGACCCCCTTCGATCATGACTGACCATGGGATTGCACCTAGAAAGTTACCCTCCTAGGCACAAGTCTGGGAAAGGTTGTTTGTGGAAGACCAGCAATTACCCATGCATACCAGTCTCCCCTCTCCATACCACCAGTGTTGTCCAAAGGAAAGGCAAAGGGGGGCCGATACAGCTTGGCACCAGTGATGTCGCAACTCATTTCTACAACTGAGTGAACTGGAGGAACGTGAAATAGAGTGTCTTGCTCAAGAACACCACAAGCAGCCCAGTCCAGGCATCAAACTGACAAACTCAAGATCGTAAGCTGAAGGCTCTAACCACTGAGCCATGTGCCTTCACAGTCAGAATATAAGCAGCTGGGCACATGATGAACCTTATTGGAAAATGAAATTTCCCTCCTTACAGCAACAGAGCTGGCTTTAATTATTTTCTCTTTGCTTCGTTTGGAGATGATTGTTTTCTATTTTGACATGACATGGCAGTTGCATTTTGTTGGTTTTACAGCTGTTTTGTCTATATCAGTATCTCCAGAATCCGCAATTGTGCTTTCCGCTAATAAATCTTCGCCACACTATCATTGGTTTTTTTTCCTCTTTTTGCTGTCTTCTTTAATATCTCACCTCACCAGTAATTGCTGCTCCACACAGCCTTGCATCTCTTTCCAGCATTGTTTCTGCTCTTTTCCCATTAAGCTATCAATCTTCAGCTAAATAACCAATATGTTGTAGTATTGTAGATTAAAGATATTAGTGTCTGGGCCTAACTTAATATTCTTAGTATTACTGAATTTGCTTCTTTTACGTGTTTGACACTTTTGTCAAATCCTATTCTTATTACCGTGTTTTTAGTTGATTGAATTTACAAACAATTTTTAGTATAGAATGAGTAGAAAGATACATTTTCAATGCGTAAATATTGAACAGTATATATATATATATATATATATATATATAGATATAGATATATATATAGGATAAAATCCTTTAAGAGCAGAAAAATTTGTCGACAACCAGCCATGAGGATTGAACTCACACTCCTCTAATATCCAGGCAGTGACCTTGCTTTCTAACCACATGGTTCTGGGTTCATTCCCACTGTGTAGCACCTTGAGAAGAAAGTCATTTTTACCATGGCCCTGGGCCAACGAAAGCCCTGTGGGTGAATTTGGTTGGCAGGATCTGAAAAAAGCCCATTGTGCATGTGTGTGTAGGGGAGTGTGTCTTTGTGTCTGTTTTGTCCCCCATCATCACTTGTTTTGTTCAAGTCCCTGTAATTTAGCAGTTCAGCAAAAGAGACTGATAGAATAAGTACCAAGGTAAAAAGAAAAGTACTGAGGTCAATTTGTTCAACTAAGAACTCTTCAAGACAGTGCCCCAGCATGGCCACAATCTAAAGACTGAAACAAGCAATAAAGGAAAAAAAAGATAAAAAAAGTAAATCCATTCTGTTCTATTTCCGTTACCGATTCCCTTCCAATATTCTTGAATTTCCATTGACATTTCTCTCGTTTTTAATGTCTCTATAGAATTCTTTGCCGTTTGATTCCAGTACCTTGTAATCCCAGAAGAAACATTCACATGTTTCATCTCATCGTATTCCACACTACTACTACTACTACCATCACTAATAATAATAATAATAATAATAATAATGACAATGATAATGATAATAATAATAATGAGGATGATGATAATAATGATAATGATAATAATAATGATAATGATGATAATAATGATAAAAGTAATGATAATGACAATAATGATATTGATAATAATGATAATAATAATAATGATGATAATGACAATAATGATAATAATAATGATAATAATAATGATAATAATGATAATGATGATGTTGATGATGATGATGATGAGATGATGATGATGATGATGATGATGATGATGATGATAATAATTATGATAACGGTAATAATAATGATGATAATGATAATAATATTGAAAATATTGGAATGTCAGCAAGTGCTCACTAATCTCTATGAGTTAAGTGAATGAAGTCAGTGAAGTTCTGCTTTTGCAATTTGTAGAGAAGTATTTGTGGGTAAGTGATGACGTCCACGGAGAAGCTGTAGGTATTGATGAGGATGAACTAGTCGACCAGTTTCAGAGAAGTTTGGGGCTGGGGTCTGCTATGGATAACTTCCAGAAATCCCTTGGCCAAAGAGTGCTACTGAGGGGCACTGCTAGTTTGAAATAAATTCTGTAGGCAGAGAAGTGCCTCTTGGTGAGATTGGGTGAAATGCATATAGAGCAATGCAGCCGTATGACATAGACACATGCTGTGGCCCTTGTATCATTGACTTATTGAGGAGTTATGTCAAACAGATGGTGTTGGGTAAATGGTGAATTCTGCTACAGTTCTAGATTTAAAAGATGAGGAATTATGTACGTTATTTACATTTGACGGATATTTGTCCTCATCTGGTTTGTTGTTCCTCCAGCCTTCATCAGGTGTCTTCTTGGCACCTAGGGCAGAGAAACGCACTGTATACATTGGTAGGTCATCAAAATAAACACACCAGATTGTTCATTTACAAAGTCATGTGATAAAGAAAAAAGGAAAGACAGAGAGAAAAATATAAAAATAAAAAATAAAAAGTAAGCAAATAAAATAAAGTGGGGGGAAAAGGAAAGAAAAAGAAATTCACACTGACAATTATCATCATCATCGTCGTCGTCATCATTGATATTATTATTATTATTATTATTATTATTATTGTTATTGTTATTATTATTATTATTATTATTATTATTATTATTATTATTATTATTATTATTATTATTATTATCATTGCTATTATTAACATGGCAGGCTGGCAGAATCATTAACATGACAGATAAAATATTTACTGGCATTTCATCCATTTTCAGATCTTGAGTTCAAATTTCACCAAGGTTGACTTTTACCTTTCATCCTTTCAGGCTCGATAAAATAACTACCAGTGCAATGCTGGGGGTCGATGTAATCAACTAGTGCCCCTCCCGCCAAAAAAAGTTTAGACCTTGTGCCTACAGGAGAAAGGATTATTGTTATTATTATTATTTGAGGAATTAAGCAAAAGTGAGAAAGTACCAAACAAAATGCATTTCGGTATTTGTATGTGCTTTTGCATTCAAATTCCATTGAGGTAGAATTCAGTTTCAATCCCAATGGGGTTGATCAAATAACCGCACAACAACAGGATCCAATTTACTCAACTGCACAGAAAATATGGCCTTCTGCCTATCATCATCACCATCATCATCATCATCATCATCATCATCATCATCATCATCTTCAAGATATGCAAGAATTAGAAGATCAGAAGATAAAATTCCTTGCTGTGTTTAGTTACATCTCTGAATTAAGTTACACCTTTCCAAAGTCAAGCAAATAACGTACTAGCATATTACCAGAATCAATTTAATTGGTTTATTTTTCTCAATTATTTGTGGCCTCATGCCAGTGTTAGAAATAATTATATCATTTCTCCTGTTACCTCATTCTGTGTTAGTTGCTGGCCTCACTTCTGCAGCAGTTTTTGCATTAATGTAAACTAATTACCCAGGCATTTAAAAACTCTAAGCTCTTCTTTGATTCTAGTTATGTTTCAGATACGAAACTGAAATGATGGCTCTGTGTGATGTCAAATGAAGGGATTGTATTGTAGTATGTGTCACAGTGTCAACTGGTATGGTAGCATATAATGGGTTTTGCTGCTAATCTGTTTTCCACTTCATAATGTTATGTATTTTTCCTAGCATACGAAAAACAAGGATTTGAAGGTGATTTAACTGCTATTTCTAGGAGGAATTACAACCGTGTTTTGTGATCTGCTACCACAACAGCTCCTTTATAGGATCCAGTTAGCTCAAGACATCATCAGGAGGAACCACGTTTGGTTTCGGCCCCTACTCCACTACACTTTTGACATGGCGGGTCCTCCCCCTTTCAGAGGTGTCTTCAGCTCTGTTATTGGGTGCATGTCTTCTTTCTTCTTCTTTTTTCTGTTCCCTGGCCACTTCAGTGTAGCATCAACGATTATCAGCGGGTGACTGACTGCCTTGTCAAACCTTTTCCCTTTAAATACCTGCCACTAGGCTCCAGCAGGCAGCCCCAGCAATTTGTCATGTGAGCTAGTAAGGGTAAAGACCCCTTTCAGTTATAAATGGCTGTAGGGTTGCACCTAGAAAGTTCGCCTCCAAGGCATAATTCTGGGAAAGGTTGTTTATGGAAAACAATCAGTTGCCCCTGCATACCAGCCTCCCTTCTACACGCCACCGATGTTGTCCAAGGGAAAGGTTAAGGAGCCAATACAGCTTGGCACCAGTGATGTCGCAACTCATTTTTACAGCTGAGTGAACTGGAGCAAACATGAAATAAAGTGTCTTGCTCAAGAACACAACACACAGCCCTGTCTTGGAATTGAACTCACTACCACATGATTGTGAGCCCGATGCTCTAACCATTGAGCTATGTGCCTTCATAAAGTGAGCAAGTAGAAGTTATTCTGTTTGCTTCTGTAAAAGCAAACTTCATCTATAATCCTTTAAACTGTGGATGACAGAAAGCTTTGTCAGTGTTGACTTTGTGTATTGATTCTAAAAGTTACAAAAATTTCAACCCCTGTCCACTGAATGTAGAAGAAAGGCTATTTGGTGAAGACTAAATGTGATGACAAAGGAAACATCTGTGTATGACACACAGCAAAATATCTGGATGTGATTATGCTCCAGAAGCTTGAGCCAGGGAGAAAAGTTGTGTGCAGTAACTTGATCTGCAAGAAAAATCAGTCAAATTATCTCAAATCATACCTATCAGTTCTATATTTAAAAGATGAGGAAGGTTTACGTAATGGATGCATTTCCTATTATATATCATGCACACCTGAAACACACGTACTAAATTATTTCAAAATATCACTATTTTGGTTTGACTTCATTATTGCAACTAATACAACTCAATACCAGTACAAACTAATCTGTCTTGACTCTACTTATGGTGATACTCTAACAACGATTGAAAATTTTGGTATTGAGCACCACTTCTTAGCATAACACAAAACACACACACACACACACACACATAGATATATGTGTGTGTGTGTGTGTTTGTGTGTGTGTGTGTGTGATATATATTTATATATGTATGTATTTTTATATAATATATATATTATTGCGTAATATATTTTATAGTTATTTTTAGACATTTCTTCTTGTTGTTCATCAAATTCATTGACTGTAAAAGATTGCTGCATATTTTCTTAACTCTATGCCAAATAATGATGATAATAATAATAATAATAATAATAATAATAATAATAATAATAATAATAATAATAATAATAATAATGACTGGTTCTGTTTTCTTATTATATTATTTCATTTAGTATCAGGAAGTTTTAAATTCAGAACATTACACCAATGAATGCCACTGTAAAACATTCACCAATCCAGCAATGGATTACCTCTTGTGCACCGTTACTTCATTTGCCAACCTCTACAGAGTCTCAAGTGGTTTGTATGAATGTAAAAGATGCCGAGATATGCATATTTTGGTAGAGTGTTCTTTGAAGAAGTGTGCATGTTTTGTTAATGCAAACAGTTAGGAGAATACTGGAATTTTTGTGCTATCTCATCTAGCACAGCTTTTGCCAATAATTTTCAATCTACTTATTGCATAACTGCTCTTAAATTAAAATTGATTTATATGCTGCAGATAAATGCGCTCTAAATAGCAGCAGTGGCAACAGATTTTGAGATTACATGGCGGCAACAGAACTGTTTACCATTCCTGACATGCGTGTATTTGACTCTGAGTTGCAATATTAATCTTCATTACTACCATATAAATTATGGTAGCATCAAATATGTTGTATACATCAAACATAAACCATGTTGAAATCATAGGGGGGAAAACCGGGGTTGTTTTTTTTTTAGTAACAAAGTAAGATATTTATGTTGTAAGACTTTCTTATGTAGAATTGTTTGTTGCAGATTCCTACTAACATGCTGCCTGGCTTGTAATCTGAGCCAATGTCTAGATTCTCTAACAAGACAGATGAAGACATCTGATGGAATTTGATTTGATATTGAACAATTTCAGCCTGTTGCAGGACTTATTCTCAACAGTTAAATTACTAGTGGAAACTAACATGTTCCATGGGAAAATGCTAGCTGTGTATTTGAAATCACAACCTGTGAACTGGCAATCAGATAAATTACCACTTCACATCACACATTAAAGTGAGAGCAATTAGGGCTTTAATTAAGACAATTAAGGTGTGTCTTTGAATCACTTCAAAACTGTTGTTATATTTGACCTTTTTATTTTCATGTAGAAATCTCTCTTTTATATTTTTCTTTCATTTTGATAACTTTCCAATTTACATGGCATTTTGGTGGAATTCCTTACCATTTTTAAATTGAGGATATTTTTGAATTCTAAAACTCGCTCCATAATTCTCAATTTTTCTTTATTCTCTCCAGCTATGTTCAATAGTTTAGATATCTCATAAGCCATTAAGACCATGGAAATCTTTATTTAGTTGAATCATGGGATGTGGTGGGGAAATAGAATTTGAGTTTAACAATGTAACATAATGAAATTGTCATTAATCATCCTGAATTCCAATGGCTAAAGGGAGATAGTATTATCTCTCATAACTGAATTAGGCTATAAAGAATTATATATCTTTTACGATGCCATGTTGGCCATGTCATACATAGTATTGACTAAGCCATGTTGAAATGACCAAAATATATAAAACTGTTTGATTCTTTAAAGGAATCAATTTATTTTATATATTTTTTTCATGTGGCACAATTTGCAATTGAATAAATTCTAGTAAAGAAATAAAACCCTTAACACATCAATAATTTAATGTTTGATCTCATTGCCAAGTGTTAAATATGGAAATTGGTCTCTTCTGTTTACTCTGACCTCTTATATCTGTTGGTTTATAAGCGATGTGTTTATGGATAGTTAAAGATGGTATACCAGTGTAAATACGACTGTTGGCCTCTTTCTATCAGTGCAGTTACACTACAAATGAATTATTTACAATCATGGTATTACATAGCTTTAGCTACAATATCTAACCATATGTTCTCGTGTACATTTGTATTATGTAGCAATGAAACAAAGCAGTTTTAAGACGCCAGCCAGAAACTTGTTCCTTCCTGCATACTTTAATATTTCATCACTCAGCATAAACTCACCTCCCTCTCTGCTGTACTCTCACTCAGTTGAGGGGGATCTTTCACCATCATCATCATCATTGTTTAGCGTCTGTTTTCCATCCTAGCATGGGTTGGATGGTTTGACAGGGGCTGGCTAGGCAGAAGACTACGCCAGGCTTCTGTGTCTGTTTTGGTGAGGTTTTCGCAGCTGGATGCAGCCCTTCCTAACACCTTTAGTCTTTCAAATTATAACAGCAACATCACAAGTTTTCAATGCCCCAAAAATTAAAAAGCAGCCAGTTCACTTTGTAAAGTGGTTGGAATTAGGAAGGGCATTCAGCCATAGAATTCATGCCAAAACAGACATTGGATGGAGCACAATGTAACTCTCTAACTCACCATCCAGCCAAAAAAGGCCAACATGGAGAATGGATGTTAAATGATTAAATTTCATTTTCATATTTGTTGTAGAAGGTTCTTTAAATGAAATATGAGCTGAAACAGAATTCATGCAAATGTTTAAATTTTCAGTGAGACCATCTTAACAAGCAATTCTGATGGGAAAACTGAAAGAAAAAAAAAATATATACATATATATATATACTCTTGCTTCTAGCAGATATAAGCCAAACTTGGCCATGCCTAACACATAATTGGAATGGAAAGTGAAGACTTAATTATCACCTTAGACTTATAAAAGCAAAGTCAAAATTCAAATCATTTGATAGAAAGATTCCCTCTTCAAACATATCGGTAAATGGCTGTATTTGCTTTCTTAAAGCAACATCCAGTTGGCAGAATTCAGAAGATTCTTTGCTGCATAAATCAAATTCCTTATGGATTAAGCATTTAGCAAATCAGGTAAAATAGAGAGATATCAATATGCATAGAGAGAGAGAGAGAGAGAGAGAGAGAGAGATGTGTGTATATATATATATATATATATTATATATATATATATATATATTATGTGAAATAGAAAGATGAATAATCTTGTAGTAGATTAATCAAAAGTTTAACCGATACCTTAGTAGCAAAAATCACAGCAGTAAACAGCACGGTTGGAGGTACAACCATCTGGCGTTGCAACCGTGCGTTGGTGCGGATAATTGAAATTAAAACATTATTGGTGAATTGAAGAAATGGAGCTGAACGCAGATTGAACAGAAATCGTTTTATTTCATTCTACACGTGTTTCGAAAGGCACAAATTACCAAAATCCGATTGAATAATGGGACCATATTGTGTCTTTCTCTTCAGGAAGAAAAAAGGAAATCCGTTGGAAAAACAAAAACAGCTCCGCCTCTGTTCTGTTTTTGTTTTTCCAACGGATTTCCTTTTTTCTTCCTGAAGAGAAAGACACAATATGGTCCCATTATTCAATCGGATTTTGGTAATTTGTGCCTTTCGAAACACGTGTAGAATGAAATAAAACGATTTCTGTTCAATCTGCGTTCAGCTCCATTTCTTCAATTCACCAATAATGTTATATATATATATATATATATATATATATATATGTATGTATGTATATAATGTATATATTTATATATATATAATATATTTATATGGTTTGCCAGTCCTCAGTCAAATCGTCCAACCCATGGTAGCATGGAAAGTGGACGTTAAACAATGGTGATGATGATGATGAGTTTGTTCCAGAACTATCCAGGAAATTACTATAATCACTGGTATGCAAATTCACAACCCCACGATTTTTAACTAGTTTGATAAGTGTTAATGCACGAAGCTCTCAGCCCTTAAGTCACTCTGTTACTTCTACTAAATATTCATACAAAACAGTACATATATGCATATTATATTTTGATTTCTATTTTTCCTGTTTACATCACCAATCACACACACACACACACACATATATATATATATATACATAAAGGACATGAGGAGATTTTGTCAGGATGTCTAAAACAAACAGATATACATTCTGAATACTCAAATAGGTGTGCCACGAAAATTCCAGTTCAAACAGTAGTTGAAGTTGTGGTTATGTGATTGCCTTGTTCAAGAAGGCTAGAAGTGGCTTCCTTTTGAGTCAATAGGTATAGATTAAAGTTGCGAGGAAAGGCAAACAATTAAGAAATTCTTGCCGAACTGTTTACCTTTTCTCACTACTTTAACTTATATATATATGCCATTCATAAATACACACACACACACCACACACACACACACATACACACACACACACACACACACACACATATATATATATATATATATATATATATATATACATACACACACACACACACATGTATATATATATTTGCATATATACATATATGTATAAATATTTGCATAATTTTTTCAAAGGAACTCATAGCTACAACTGTGTTTGTTTTACCAACATTTTTTTCGTTTATTTGGTGCTGAATCTGGTTCTTGGTCAATAGCAAATTATTATTGTTGTTGTTGTTATTATGGAAAATTACACAGAATTTACAAAAATATAAAAAGAAAAGAGACGAAACACAATGAAATAAAAGGAATGATTGAAGATGTTGCTTAATGTGCATTGTATCAGTGGGGATGGGTTGGGTTTTGAAATGCATGTAGCTGGGGGAGAGATGATGTATGAAAGCCGATTTATGGTTCATTAATCAAAGCAAAGTCTGTTAATATGGAAGAAACTGACAACTATGATGTTGAGGTTTAGCATAGCAAATTGTTTATGGATAGGTCTGAAAATATAGTTTGATGGATTCCGTCTTCCAAACCCTATGTATGTTCTAGGTGTGTATTAAGATTGAATACTAATTCCTCTGTTGCCTCGTTACTGTCAGGCCTGATTTTTACAGATTACCACCAGCTTTTTATTGTCGACAATGTTCCGCAAACTAACTTGCTTGATGGAGAAGTATTTTACGATTTCTGTTTTTTTTTTTTAATTTTCGTTTTGCATATTTTTCCTGAATACCTAAGTGGTTTTTTATGAAGAGAAACCAATTACAGTTTTAAAAGTACATGTGTAGTAATGTTATAACTATTTTTAATCATCATCATTGTCAAATTAGACTAAATATTAATGTAAAAATTATCCCCCTTGATACAGACATGTGTCTATAAGTGATTTTATTTACTTGTCTCTGTGATTCAGAAAATCCCTCGTATAATTATGTATACTTAAATCTGGATGCTCATTGTTGCCCAGGATAACTGTAACTTGTCTGGCTCTGCGTCTCTTCATTGTAACCATTATCAAAACTCAAACATTGACAGAGAATCTCAAAGATCAACATACACATTCTGTACTTCCATCCGTGGTGTTTGCTGATTATACTAAATGCCAAAACAAACTACAAGCACAGCCAGTTGCTATTCACAGTATAATTCAGTAATTATTAGTAGCTGATGTTTAAATGTCATTACTATGATAGCGTGGTGTGTTGTCTAAATATGAAGTGGTCACCAGTTTCGAAGACGAATAAATATGTTATCTCATTAACAATAAGGTGAAATGGAAAGTTGGGGAAAATAGATAAGAGAAGTCATTGTTCTCTATTTATGATATGAATATAGTTAAAAGCTGTGTTGAACATGTTTTTAATGAGCAACGACAGAATGTTCTACCCATGCAGTGGTTTGGTTGGACAGATTTATATATATATATATATATAGCGGCGTACATACACTTTGTTCTCTCTCTCTCTCTCTCTCTCTCTATATATATATATATACACACACACACATACACACACACACATATATGAGAGACAGACAGAGAATGAATGAAATGAATGAGTGAAAATGTCGTGCACTGAAGCAGAGATGGTCGTTTGTGCTGAAGCTCTTCATATTGACAATCTGATTGTTGAACAATGGCAGATATTAAATAGAGCCTGACATGAAGACATGGCTCTCTTCTTCCATTCTCTATTCTCTTGCCCACCTTGCTCTCAGACATTTCTGTCCTCTTCTGGTTGAATTAATATGTTTAAAGCTTGGATGATTTATAATCAATGACTTTCATTCATTAGTTTTCTTGTGTTGTTAGCATTAATTTTCTTAATTGAAAAGAATTACCCTGGGTTTAAATTGAAGTAAAAACCTGCAATATATCCTTTTTAATAAAGGTCAACATATTTAACAAAAGTCAACATATTTGTCAGTTGATCTAAGAACTATAGAATAGGATATTTTGCCTCAATAAAAAATTCTTATTTTCTTAGTCAAGCAAAAAATAGTTGATCGGTTGCTCATGAGAGTTGAGGTATTTTCTAGGCTTAAAGTAGATCCTTACAATCTTAATAATATATATATATATATATATATAGGTGCAGGAGTGGCTGTGTGGTAAGTAGCTTGCTCACCAACCACATGGTTGCGTGGCATCTTGGGCAAGTGTCTTCTACTATAGCCTCGGGCTGACCAAAGTCTTGTGAGTAGATTTAGTAGATGGAAACTGAAGGAAGCCCATCGTATATATGTATATGTATATATATGTGTGTGTGTGTGTGTGTGTGTGTGTTGTGTGTCTGTGTTTGTCCCCCCAACATCCCTTGACAACCGATGCTGGTATGTTTACGTCCCCATAACTTAGCAGTTTAGCAAAAAAGACCGATAGAATAAGTACTAGGCTTACGAAGAAAAAGTCCTGTGGTCAATTTGCTTGACTAAAGGTGGTGCTCCAGCATGGCTGCAGTCAAATGACTGAAACAAGTAAAAGAGAGTAAAGAGTAAAAAGAGAGTATGATGGCAAGAAATTAGCAGAATTGATGTAGCATCGTAGAAAATATCTCCCTGATGAAGTCCTTTGTTAGTGATCTGAGACTGGTGAGATGAACGTAGTTGACGCTCTGTCTGAATTTATAAAATTCAACACTGATACAATTAGACAGGTAGGGAAACATCAAAGGTTTGGAAACATCAGTGGGAAAAGTTTTTAAGATGAGATCTGAAGAGAAAGGATACAGGAAGGATTATGATAGGAAGAGATAGAAGAAGTCTTAAGTAAGCTTGGGAAAATGTAGTCTAATCTTAAGTCAGTTCTAAGTGAGCTGAGCCAAGATCAAGGATGTTGTAATCACATTCATCACATCTTTTCTTTATATGCCAGAAACCAAGAGCCACATTATCTCATGTTTTTTTTTTACTTTAAGAGGGAGATTTGGTTACTTGTTCTAGCAGGTCAAGTGTGCACATAGGAATATTTTTACTGGCTCATCCTCTTAAGCAACAGAATTATACTGTCTTATGGCGAGCTGGCAGAAACGTTAGCACGTCGGACGAAATGCTTAGCGGTATTTCATCTGCCATTACATTCTGAGTTCAAATTCTGCCAAGGTCGACTTTGCCTTTCATCCTTTCGGGGTCGATAAATTAAGTACCAGTTACGCACTGGGGTCGATATAATCGACTTAATCCATTTGTCTGTCCTTTTTTGTCCCCTCTATGTTTAGCCCCTTGTGGGCAATAAAGAAATAAGAATTATATTGTCTTACATGTGCCACATTTTAAAAGACAGTAAGTTAACCCTATTTGGAATGCCTCTAATTATCAGCCAACTGGATCAGAGCTGACCTGGGGTTAAACAACAGCAAACCCCCTCCCCCACCCCACCCCGGACTAATAACCAAACAAACTCTAAGTAAGAGACTGGTAATAATTATTTAATAATTATTCTGAGTCTTCAAATATTTAATATTAAACATTTTCTGTTTTTCCTGCTCTCATCACAACTAGAATATCTTCATTCTTCTCTCTTTGCTGTGTTTGTAGCAATGTTACTCTTTTAAATTTCTTTTAGTTTCAGTGCTTTAGTTGTAGCCATGCTGGAGCACCATTAAATTTCTATGTTTTTTAACTATTATTATCATTATTATTATTATTATTATTATTATTATTATTATTATTATCATTATTTATTTGTTAGTTTAAAGCTATTTTAATATTTGAGAAACAATCTTTTTTTTAAACATGAAAACTAAAATGAGAAAATAAAAGAAGAAAAATTTAGCAGAATATTAAGGAAGACAACAACAACAACAACATCAAGAAGAACAACAACAACACTGTTGTCATACAATAGAAAATATTGATGGGCTTTGATGGTTGTTTTTCTCTCTTGTTTTCACTGATTCCTCTGTTCAAATCTCATTTGATCTTAAATAAAGCTAACAAAAAAACACAACAACAAACACTGCACATTTATTAATATGACAAGTTTCTTTTGTTTTTTGTTTTGTTGTTTTTTTTTTTGGTGTTTATCAACTTATGTGGACAGAGTATTTAGTTATGGAAGAATCAACCAATCACTTCTGATGTTATACGTTGATGCTGGCCGTTGTTATTGTTGCGGTTGTTGTTGTGGTTGTTGTTTTTCTTTCACACTGATTGTCCAACATCAATTAGCTTGTTATTAATATGCTATTTATTTGCAATGAACATACGCTAAATTAAACCATTATCAAAACTGATTTGTGTGTGTTTATGGATTGCGTGTCCATGTGTGTATGTGTGTATGTATGTGTATATCTGAGTATATGTGTGTATATGTGTATGTATTTCTGTGTGTGTGTGTATATGTATATGTATATCTCTGTGTGTGAATCTGTGTGTTTGTGTGTGGACATGTATAGTATTACAGTGTAGGTGATAATTTTGCTATAGAGCAACTCTGCAGGTAGTGGTTTCAGTTCCCAGGGGTACTTTAATTCTACTTTCACTGTTAACAACTTAACTACGAGCTTTGAGAACAGTTTCACCATTACAACTTCCATTTTGCTTTTCTCCTCATTTCACTATGATTTACATATTCTTTCATTATTGTTATTTGTTTTTTTTATTTTTGCTGTTGATTTGTGGCCATGCTGGAATATTTCTTTTCTGGGTTTGGATTATCATTGTGACCCCCAAGACATTTTTCAGCCAAGAACTTGTTATCAGTCTCTACTTTTTCAAACCATCTCTCTCTCTCTCCTCTCTCTCTCTCTCTCTCTCTCTCTCCCATATATATATATATATATGTATATATGTATGTATGTATACATATATATATATATATATATATATATATATACACACACACACACACACACACATACATACATACAAAAATGCATGTATATTTATGTATATATGCATGGATGTATGTCTAAATGTTTGTGTGTGCATATGTGCCTTGCCTTAGACTGGGAAATACAAATGAACTTGAAGGACAAACTTGTCTTCCCAGAAGAGATAGCAGTAACATCACTCCAACCAAACTGACACCAATTAATTCCATCTTAAATGATAACAACTAACAGATAGGTGTCCTGAGCTAATTAGTACTGTCTGTGTCTTTACATTATTTACATTATTTACATTGACAGATATTTGTCCTCATCTTGTTTGTTGTTAACACAACATTTCAGCTGATATACTCTCCAGCCTTCATCAGGTGTCTTGAGGAAATTTCGAACTTGGATTGTCAATCCTAAGGTATTTTTCGATGTTGTTATTATTATTATTCAGGTCACTGCCTGGAATCGAACTCAGAATCTCGAGTTTAGTAGCCCACGCTCTTAACCACTACACCATATGTACATAATTCCTCATCTCTTAAATATAGAGTGTCTTTGTCTGGGATTTGTCAATGGAGCTGAAACCTTTGGTACTTCAACTCAAAGACCATTGCTTTGCAAGTGTCTTCAGCTGTGAGCCTCCATGAAGTATCATTATTCCATGTTTATAATAACTTTAAATTTCATAAGTTTGCCCAAAGCAGAAACAGATATACTGTTAATTATTACTTGTTTTAAATTCTTGTTGTTTGTAAGCTAACGAAACAATTGGAGAAAGTTTATATCATTGATCTTAAATTTCAACTACAGGTAATAGACACAGCTTGACTTACCATAACACCCTAACATCACAAACGTCTTTCAACTAATTTCCTAGATATTAATTCACAGATTGATTGTATAATACAACTGCTAATACCCAATTCATCACTCTCTTTGTCTCATTCTTCTATATTTAATTTAATTCTCTTACTGTATTTGGCTCCATCAATATCTCTTAACGTTTCATATTTTCTTTATAACTCATATTTTTCTTTATCATCCCTTAAACAAAAAAGTGTTTAAAAACTCCATCGAAAAATTAATTTTAAATTCTTTTTACATATTCCAAAAATAATGGCAATAAATAAAATTTAATAAACAAACCTTTCTTTTTTCTTTTCTTTTGAATTTAGATTTCCTTAGCTTTTAAAAGTTCATCAGGCTGACACTGTGGAACAATTCATTTCTGATAGGGAATTAACTTGTTTGTTTTTGTTTTGTTTTGTTTTTTGTTTTGTTTTGTTTTTTGTTTGTTTTGTATTTTTTGTATGTCACAGATTATCAGAAAGGTACATTAATGTTACAAAGTGGTGAATAGAAATTAAACGAAAAATCATTTCCATAAACAAAGAGAAAAGAACCAACAATTTTTAATAATTTAATTACTATTTTCTTCAATTTCATTTTTCTCATTTTTTAAAACATTTTATCATTACAATTATTATTATTATTTTATTATTATTATTATTATTATTATTATTATTATTATTATTATCATCGACTTCATCAACATTATTAAGCATCAGTCACTTGGAGCTATGGCATGACAAGATAACTCATACATCTAAAAGTGTTTTTTTTTTAGAAAATAAAAAATATTTTTAAAAAACGTAAATATCAATGAATAACAACAAAAGTTGCATGAGAAGCCATTATCCAAAGTTGTCTTTGAGAAGAACTATTTAATTTCATTTGAGAAGGCAGCCTAATGATAATTTCCATGCTATTTTTCAGTTTAAAACATACTTGCAACACCTAAAAATGTCGTAATACTATAAAGAACTTCCTCTATTATTGTGTTCATAAAAATTGAACACTTCCTCTATGTTTTGGCATTTCCATCACCTCTATTTGCTGGGCGGTTCACTCCGATGCTCTTATCATAATGTTTACGATTACTGCTACAAAGTATTTCATTTCAGATCAGTAAGTTTTATTAGATATTGCTGCTCATACAACATAGCTGATAATCAAAAAGTCGCTTGCCTCTCTTTCTATCCAGTTTGTTTGTTTTATTTGTAGCTTGGAAATCCAATTTGATATTTGAGAAGTTAGTGAAAATAGGAAGTCCAAATTAAGAATAACAAAAATGATTTTTTTTTTTTTTTTTTTTTTTGTTTTTTTTTTTTGGTTTTGATATCAGAAATTTTGTTTTTTAGTAAATTATTCAGCAATCTATAATTAAATATAAAACTGAAATCCATTCTAGGGAAAATGAAATGCAATAGGAATTTGGGTTGTATGTGGAAGAAAACCAAACCTATTCCAATGGAAACACACACACACAAACACACCCGCATGCACACATGCATGTATGCACACACACACACATATATTTACGTAGTAATAACATTTATTTCAATAATAAGTGTCTATAATATTAATAGTGTACACAAACACTGACAACTCCTTGATAAACAATATCCCTTCTGCTAGCAACTAATAATAGTCTTCTCCGGGCTTTCTCTTTTCCCTGTCTGCGAAAACATATGTTAATTTATTCAATTTATGAAACTAAGAAAATCCTCTGACCTACCAACCATAAACCCTACCCCAAACATCCCAAAGACAATGGAAAGAACCTTAGGCAAGAGTCTCTATCACTTTAGGTTTCTTCCTCTTCTTATTGACACCAGTAAAGCTTCCAAAAGACCATATCTCTCTTGACTCTTTTTACTCTTTTACTTGTTTCAGTCATTTGACTGTGGCCATGCTGAAGCACTGCCTTTAGTTGAGCAAATCAACCCCAGGACTTATTCTTTGTAAGCCTAGTACTTATTCTATCAATCTCTTTTGCCAAACTGCTAAGTTACAGGGACATAAACACACCACCATCGGTTGTCAAGCGATGTTGGGGAGACCAACACAGACACACAAACATATACACACACATACATATATACGACGGGCTTCTCTCAGTTTCCGTCTAGCAAATCCACTCACAAGGCATTGGTCGGCCCAAGGCTATAGTAGAAGACACTTGCCCAAGGTGCCATGCAGTAGGAATGAACCCAGAATCATGTGATTGGTAAGCAAGCTACTTATGATACAACCACTCCTGCACCTATATCTGTTGAAGATTTGCTCTTCTCCAGCACACATGAATAATCTCTTACTTAACCCTTTTCTTACTGTATTTCTATTGAGATGCTCTGTGTTTCTTACAATTAATTTTAAATATAACAAAGAATTTAGTAAAATAACTTGGTTACCATTAAGCTAGTGTTAGGAACATAAATTGTGACTAAGGTTTGGTGGAAGATTTTAATTCAAAACTTATGAAAACAAGACATTTGTACTCAGAGCCAGAGCCAGTTTCAGCCGGGTTGGTAATGAAAGGGTTAAAGAACATTGGTGAAATGCTGCTGCTTAAACCTTATTAGCTATGAAACCCTTCTAGCTAAGTTGCTCACCTATGAACTTCTTCTCTACATCTCATTAGTAGGACTGGACTATTCTCTCAGATGAATCTACTTCAATATACACATTCTAAGATTCTTTTATCGCTTTTAGACCTTTTTCTGAATATTAATGGCCAAACTTGTAATTTCCAGCAACACTATTCAATGATAATTAGAGGATATCACTTTTAAGGACCCCTTTATTATGTGTATACAAACTTGTTCTACAGTGAGCTGCTTTCATGAACAGGGACTTTAAAAGAAATCGTCCCCTTTACCACAGACTATAATAACCTATTCTCACTCAATATCACAAGTGTAACACGTATCAACAAGTGCTACATCGTTCTTTCATGTGCTTAGTATTCAATCAAACTTCCAATTTCCCTGCAAATACTAAACTCTTTCAAGACTTGTTACACTTTCCTTGCATATGCAATTACATCTCAGACAACAGAGATCGTTTAAAGGCCCATAAAATAACTCAGCTCTGATTTGTTGTAGAATCTCCCCAAGAAAGACCCACATTTGAGTTCTGCTTCCATATCTGGGGTTGCTACTGCTGCAATGCACAGACATTCTAGTCTACGTCAAAAACAAACCATCCAAATGATTGGTAAAGATTTGCTCATCAGCAAGCTGCAATCAATAGCTCACAAATGCTACCCTCTTTATTCTTTCTTCCCCTCCTGCTGAGACTACAACTACCTTGGCTTCTATGTGTGAGATGTACCTATTCTGAACCACTTCCCCTAATCTTATCATCCACTATTTGTTTCCAATTCATGTTTACTCCTGAGATAGGTCTAAAGGTCCAATTCAACTGCTACAGTCTCACTTGTGTGTGTGTGTGTGTGTGTGTGTGTGTGTGTGTGGTGAGAGAGAGTTTAGGAATGTCAAAGATGATTTCCTTCATCCTCTTTCTTTTAACAGACCAAATGTTCTTTCTTGGAAGGTGCTATGGTGTTATTTTAGCCTGAGGTGTTGCAGCTCACTAAAAGTGTCATAAGATTTTCTTTGCACACCTCTGCAGTATTCAAATTTTGAAAGGCAATTTCTGGCTGAACATAATTTGTTGTAAAGTTTTCTCCTAAACTGAAATCAATTGCTGCATAGCTCAGAACAAAGTAAAAAAAAATGGGGAAAAAAAAAGTCATAGACTTAGAGAACTTTTTAGTCTAAGCTTCCTTATTTCTTTGTTAATATTCATATAAATTTTTTTTGTAAATTTTTTTTTTTCTTTCAATATTTTATGCTGAACATAGAAGTGAACCAATTTCTACACATACAACCACATATACAAATACACAGAACATACATTACAATATTGTAAGGTAGGTATTAACTCTACAATTACAAAAAACGTGGTTCACAATTTGTTGTTTTTTTTGTCAAAATTTTCAGTATTTTATTTCGATTACACAAAACCTTAGAAAAAATTTTTAATTAAAAAAAAAATTTTAAAAACCTTTATGTTTTCCACTTTGCCTACTCCTGAAGTCAATTAAGATAACTTGTAATTAACATTTGTGAAAATAATTAGCCAACCAGAAAATACTCATTTGTTGGTCAAAGGCTTATCAGCTTTCAATACAGCATCAACTCAAGTCCTTTCACTTTCTTGTTTTTGATTTCATTGAGTGTAATTATACAAACGTCCCCCTAGGAAAAATAAGTCAATTTATATCACCTCTTTATATCATTCTTCCTTACAAACTATGCCTTCTGAATTCCCTCCATCCCCCCCAAACCAAAAATATTATTCTATGTGTGTATATTTGATCTGATACAAAAAGCAAAGCTTTTAAGATAAAACTTTTCTTATACACTGCAAACCAAAAATAGAATTCAAAAGAACTTGTCTCTTTCTTTCTCTGGCTATTTCTATATCTAATGGAACTGTTCTTGTCACAAGACTCCTGAATGTGTCTCTAACTCACTTAACAAAGAATACAAACCATTTCAATACATTATTACAAAAGACTTAAATTTTTTAATGGGTCAAATGTTTGTCATCCCCAAATTCTCTACTTAATATTAACATCAACATTAGACAAAATTATTTGTTTTGCATTTCAATTCTTCTCTTTTTTCTTCTTCTTAGTTTATTTTCTATTTGTTATTAATTCCTTCTGTTATTCTTTATATTTTATTCTCTTTTGTTGTTTTGTTTCTTTTTCCAGTCAAGAATTTTCTGACACTTGTTTTAGAAATTCTTCAAACCTTGTACCATTCTACACACAATGCCCTTTGCATGCCTGAATGACTGAACAATAATCTCTCTCTATATAAAGCTGAAGTTGTCTGTGTATGGCAGGTTTGGTAGCCTTCAACTAACACTATCTCCTCCGAGATCCTGCGGCACAAGGTGACCAAAGTTGAGACATCCAGCTGTAGAAACTCTGTCAGATCAAGATTGGAGCCTGGTGTGGCTGTCTGGTTCGCCAGCCCTCAGTCAAAATCGTCCAACCCATGCTAGCATGGAAGTCAGACGTTAAACGATGATGATGATTTGCCTTAATGAAATAAACTTACCAAAAACACAATATTTCCTTGTATGGCACTAATATTCTGTAGCCCTGTCGTTAACTGTTACTATGAGGTCACAAAGGAATATGTACTGCTTAAATCATCAATTCAATTTTTGCTTTAATTATTATTGACTTAATAATGCTTCTTCAATAAGAAAACTTTATGAAGGATACACCTAACATATATAAAAGTAACGTATTGTTGTAAATTTGCCGCAGAGTAACCAGATTAGTCTAATTCCAATAGTGTTATTTTTTATTAATGGTTTTTGGTTGCTATGCTGGCAAAGAATTTATAGTTTATTTATACATAATAACTGCAGCCAATATAACCAAACCTGAGAGAATTATACGAAGTGGTGGTGGTGGTGATAGAGGGGGGTGAAATGGCGTGGGATATTGATGGCAGATTAAATATGAGCAGGTTCCTTCACCAAACATCATTGCCTGTGTGTGTGTGTGTGTGTGTGTGTGTTATGTAAGAGAATTATCTCCATTAAGTCATCTCTCGTAAATACTATTATAGTTGTGCCACCGCTACATTCTTGTTTTGTTGGCTTCAGTTTAATTGTTTCTGAAATACATCCACCATAATGTGTGAGGTTCTCGAAACTTAACCCCGTCTTCCATGACTTTTGTCTCCTCAATTCAATGAAATGGAGCGTTTGTCATTTATGGAATGACCCCGCTGTTTACAGTCATGTGTTACACCTCCTCATTGTACTTACTCTCTTTTACTTGTTTCTGTCATTTGACTGTGGCCATGCTGGAGCACCGCCTTTAGTCGAGCAAATCGACCTCAGGACTTATTCTTTGTAAGCTTGGTACTTATTCTATCAGTTTCTATTGCTGAACTGCTAAGTTACAGGGACGTAAACGCACCAACATTGGTTGTCAAGCGAAGTTGAGGGACAAACACAGACACACAAGCATATACACACACTCATACATAATATATATATATATATATATATATATATATATATACACACACACATATATACGATGGGCTTCTTTCAGTTTCCGTCTACCAATTCCACTCACAAGGCTTTGGTCGGACCGAGGCTATAGTAGAAGACATTTGCCCAAGGTGCCACGCAGTGGGACTGAACCCAGAAGTATATGGTTGGTAAGCAAGCTACTTACCACACAGCCACTCCTACGCCTATTAGTTGGATATCCCAAGTCATTGTGAAGGTGGATGGCTCAGTGCTTAGAGTATTAGGCTCACAGCCATGAGGTAGTGAGTTCAATCTTCGAACTGTGCTGTGTGTTTTGTTCTTGAGCAAGACACTTTATTTCACATTGCTGCAGTTCACTCAGCTGTAGAAATGATTTGTAGAAAGGCCGATGCAGCTGGTGCCAAGCTGTATCAGCCTTCGCCTTTTTCTTAGATAACATTGGTAGTGTAGATAGGGAAGACTTTTATGTATGAGTGACTGCTGTATGTATGTATGTATGTATGTATGTATGTATGTATGTATGTATGTATGTATTTATCTATCTACTGGTCTGTCTGTCTATCTGTCTCTTTCTCTCTCTATGTATGTATGTACAACAGACCAATAGATAGATAGAGAGACAGACAGACACACAGGCACACAGACAGATGAGGTAGGGAATATGAAGGAAATGAAACAGCTGGTTGGATGGTTAGCTAACTGGATAGACATACAGTTTGGCAGAAAGGTTAATTAGCAGATGAAGAAGATCTCCAATCAGACTGACTGTAGGTATATCGAATGAGGAAGAGGCAATGTTTTTCCCAGTTGAAGAGGAATAACACATTAACGAACACCTCCCTGAATGTCGAGAACATATTTAGTTTCTAAAGAAAGTTGCCTTGACAACAAAGTTTTACCATTTTATAAGTTATGTCAATAAAACGTATATGCTTATATTATATATGAATATTTGGGTGATTGGGTGATTGACCATGGGATTGCACCTAGAAAGTTACCCTCCGAGGCACAAGTCCAGGCTCCCCTCTCCATGCCACCAATGTTATCCAAGGGAAAAGTAAAGGGGCCTATTTATTGTAATAGAAAATATATCTGTTATACATTACCCCAGTTTTATCCTAGAGGGAGGTGTACTTCATTATAATATCTTTATATGCTATGATAGAAAATATATCACTGAAATGTAAAGATGTTATCTGGGAGACACTTTAGCCTTTGGCAACGGAATATGGACTGCTGCAGGCTTAAGAAGAACTAGTTGCTTTTGGTTCACTGTATGGTACCTTGGCCAAGAGTTTTTGTTTTATCATAGCTGACCTTTGATTTACCAAAGCATTGTGAGTGAAATTGTGTGAGGGTTATCATATCACAGAGAAAATTCAAAAACCATGACATAGAATTCTTCAGAGAAATATATAAATAAATAAAAGACTATTTTGTCAAACAGTGACATTTATTAAGACAAATTACTTTCTGTTGATGAAGTTTCTTCTCAATCATCATTAGAGCACAGTGTTGTTTAACTTGATAAAATGCTAGACATACAGTGCTGATTGCTAATCCTAATTAGCAATGGAAGCAATATTAATATCAAACAGCAATCTTTATATCCTACTTAATGTGGATGTACTATTAAAACACCGAATACAGCAGTACTTGCCTTGAGAGGTCTTCTCATATAGACATGTGGTGCTAAGAATGCAGACATATATTGAATAAACACCTGATCTACCAGTTCCTATGATTTTCACATACTGTATTTCCTCAGTGACAGGCATCTGGTTGATGCATGTCAGCTGAATCTCACTGCCAATGATATGTAGCATAACAATGTGTTTTCAGTCACTGATGCTACAAATCACCAGCTGTTAACAAAAATATTTAGTTAGTAGCCTAATTAGGTAAATTAACGAAATTTGAGGAGATTGAAATAAATACTTGGAAAACTTACAAAACGTGTCATTCTTTCCTATTGCCAACTACTTTACAGTATGGACTGGGTGCTTTGTACGTAGCACCAGAAGTAATGAGGTCACCAAATAATTTACAAGATAAGATCCCTCAGCTGAAGGAGGGAGTTACATTGGGAAAGGTGGATTTGTGTTAGATGAGGGGAATATGAGCAGAGGGGGTGAGACGAAAGGAGAGGCTAAGACTTTAGCAGAATTTCACATTATAAATGAGGGGTGAGTTAATGATTCCAGGTAATATAACTAAAGGCCAGTAAGATGATTATTGTTGTTGTGTGATATTAACATCTGCTTTGGACAAGATGATAATGGACAGAAATAGCTGACACCATGCTGTACTCAAGACGATCCATACTCCACAGCAGAAGCATTGAGGCTGCTCCCCTTCAAGAAGAGGGGTGGCACTTGTGGTAGTGCCACGTGAAAGCACTCGTGTGGTGCCACATAAATGAAGGCGGCAAGCTGGCAGAATCGTTAGCACGCCAGGCGAAATGTTTAACAGTATTTCATCTGCCTCTACGTTCTGAGTTCAAATTCCGCCGAGGTCGACTTTGCCTTTCGTCCTTTCGAGTTCGATAAATTAAGTACCAGTTATGCACTGGGGTCGATATAATTGACTTAATCCGTTTGTCTGTCCTTGCTTGTCTCCTCTGTGTTTAGCCCCTTGTGGGTAATAAAGAAACAGGTATTCCGTCTGCCGCTACGTTCTGAGTTCAAATTCCGCCGAGGTCTACTTTACCTTTCGTCCTTTCAGGGTCGATAAATTAAGTACCAGTTACGCACTGGGGTCGATATAATCGACTTAATCCGTTTGTCTGTCCTTGTTTGTCCTCTCTGTGTTTAGCCCCTTGTGGGCAATAAAGAAATAGGTGTGGTGCCACATAAAAGCGCCCAGTACACTCTGTAACGCGGTTGGTGTTAGGAAGTGAATCCAGCCATAGCAAACCATGCCAAATCAGACTGGATCCTAGTGCTTCTGTCTGGTTTTCCAGCTCTGGTCAAACCATCCAATCCATGCCAACATGGAAAACAGACATTAAAGGATGATGATGATGAGGATTAAGAAAAATAAGTTTCATTGGGCTGAGTTTGGAAATAGAGGAAGCTATGTAGTTCTGAAGGTTAATAATTTTTGAATGTGTGATGGAAAGAAATGAAGAGAACTGAATGAATGAGTGAAGTACATCAACACCAAAAAATCAAATGGAAATTGTAGTTGTGATACCTGTTCCGGTGGCACATAAAATGTACCATCCGAACGTGGCCAATGCCAGCGCCGCCTTGATTGGCTTCCGTGCCAGTGGCACGTAAAAGGCACCAACCAATTGTGGCCATTGCCAGCCTCGCCTGGCACGTAAAAAGCAGCATTCGAACGTGGTCGATGCCAGCGCCGCCTTGACTGGCTTCCGTGCCAGTGGCACGTAAAAAGCACCAACTGATCGTGGCCGTTGCCAGCCTCGCCTGGTACCTGTGCTGGTGACACAAAGAAAGTACCCACTACACTCACGGAGTGGTTGGCATTAGGAAGGGCATCCAGCTGTAGAAACACTGCCAGATCAGATTGGAGTCTGGTGCAGCTTCCTTGCTTCCAAGACACTGGTTGAACCGTCCAACCCATGCTAGCATGGAAAATGGACGTAAAAACGATGATGCTGCTGCTGCTGCTGATGATGATGATGTTTTCATGGAAAAAAAATAGTTGAACTAAATATCTGAAATGAGGTCATCAAAATTGAACAGAGAATTTTAAATGAAATATAAAAAAAAGACCAACCAGAAACAAACAATTTCATGAAGTTTTACTAAAACATACAACATCAGTTGCTTTTTGTGTATATTTTTTTTTACATTGATTTAATGTAAGATAGTTGTTATAACCCTCAAGTGGCTTGAGTGACTCGCATACACAGTGTGTGCGCATGTGAGAGCAATGGAGAGACAGAGACAGAGAGAGAGAGAGAGAGGGAGAGCACGTGTGTGTGAACATGGTTCTCATAATGTCTGCTAACGCTTGTGCAGAGTTAAATTTTATGTTTTACTTTTTAAATGTAAATAATGTTTTACGTCTGCTATTTCTGCCAAAACAATGGCAATATCGAATTAACCAGGGAAAACAAAGATGTTGAAACATCAGGTTCAAAGTTCACAAGTTTCTGGCAGATTTATCAGACTTTGCCAATGAATTGAATAAAATTCTAGATATTTCTAATTTTGCCCAAATATGTCAAAACTAATCATCGCCACTAATTTCACACCAGGAATTAAATCATTTAAACATATTATAATACATGTTGTTACAAATAGGTTCAGTTGTAATAAAGCATCTAATGATAGAGATAACCATGTCATATGTTTTAATTTGTAGGGATTTAAAATTATTTTTTTGTAGTTTATTACCTTAATTATTTAATTTTATGTGTGTGTGTGTGTGCGTGAGAGAGAGTGAGAGAGTTTGATAGAGTTGATTGTTGTCTTTGTTTTCTGATCCAGCAAATAAAGTGAGTTCACAGCTGTAACCTACACCAGCATCACATAACCAGCCCACTCAAAGTACCCTGGATCGTAGGGCGACATGCTATGCTTGAGGGGACCTATTGCATCAAGTACATCAACATCAACAGCAATATCAAAATCAAATCAAATCAAATCAAATCATAATCAAATGAAAATTGTAGTTGTGACCCGCATGCCAGTGGCACATAAAAAGCACCATCTGATCGTGGTCAATGCCAGCTCCTCTGGCCCCTGTGCCAGTGGCACATAAAAAGCACCCACTACACTCTCAGAGTGGTTGGCATTAGGAAGGGCATCCAGCTGTAGAAACACTGCCAGATCAGATGGAGCCTGGTGCAGCCTTCTGGCTTGCCAGTCCTCAGTCAAAGCATCCAACCCATGCCAGCATGGAAAGCGGACATTAAGCAACAATGATGATGATTATGATGATATATATGTATGTATATATATGTGTGTGTGTGTGTATATAAATTTACTTCTAATATAAGGATAAATGTTATCAGTGGCCAGCATATTAAAATACTTTTTAAGGTGAAAATTATAAACAATCATAAATAAGGGCAAAAGAAAAAAATTCTTTTTGCCAAAATGCTGAAAAATAAACTTTAGATCGTCCAACTACATACAATATTTCATAATACAAATGCACAGTGAAAAATATTGTATGTAGTTAGACGATCACAGGTCTATTTTTGAGCATATTGGCAAAGAAAACTTTGTTCTTATGCCCTTATTTATAATTTTATATATATATATATATATATACATATATATACACCAGGTGGTGCTATTGAGTTAGACATAGGCTTCTTTCAGTTTCTGTCTTTCAAATCCACTCTATGAGTGGATTTGGTCACATCAAGGCTATAGTAGAAGACACTTGCCCAAGGTGCCATGCAATGGGACTGAACCTGGAACCATGTGGTCATGAAGCAAGCTTCTTTACCACACAGACAGGCCTATTTATTTGCTTTTTTTGTTTTGTTTCAGAATGACACTGTAAAGTAAGAGAGGCTGGATCTAGCTAGTTTGAACATAAAGCAGTTAGAATATTTGTTTCAAGTTTTGGCACAAGGCCAGCAACTTTGGGAGAGTGCCTGGGTTGATTAGAGCAACCCCAGGATACAACTGGTACTTATTTTATCAACCCAAAAAGAACAAATGGCAAAGTGAATCTCAGCTGTATTAGAACCCAGAATGTAAAGTCGGACAGAATACCACTAAGCATTTTACCACTAACGATTCTGGCAGCTCACCATCTTAAAACAGTTAGGATATTAAGGGCTGGAGATGGCTGATTTAAATACAAAAGGGTTAACAACTACACCGGTCTATCATAACTCTTCCATTTCTAATCCTTATTGTTCATCTGGCTGCTGTTTATCTTCTCCATCTCCTCCATCACAAGCGTTTGGTTATTTACTCAAGTTTAGATTTAAAGTTGTTAATAGAATAGGCATTCAGTGTTTCCCTCAGAGTATTTGCTTCAACAATTTGCTTGTCATTTCCTCATTACTTGCAAAACCGTTTTGTACAGCAATCAATTCCAGTTAGCCAATAGTTACCATTGTCCTTGATCACAACAATAAAAATACAGCAGCAAAGTGTTTCTGCATGGTTCTATAGAACTGAATACATGGAAGACAATTAATTGAAGCTCGGCCGAATCTGTTTGCATTAAACACTGCCAGACGATTAGGATGTCAGTTAATGGCATCTTTATTCTGTGGCTGTTTGTGAAGTTCTCTGGGACACAAATCCCCCCGTCTTATTTAACCATTATATATATACAGTATATATATAATTCAAGTGTGTGTGTATGTGCATGTATATATAT